>NC_087204.1:57205131-57250131 GCF_015104395.2 Macrobrachium nipponense | reverse complement strand
ATGTAAAAATTGAATATATTATTTTGTTTATATTTATCTACAACTTGTTTCATTTTCAAGGCGTCCAAGTTTAAATAAACAAGACTTAAATTTAGAACATTTCTATTATTTGACTTGATGAAACAAGATTCAATTATATTCCTTTTAACTGTGTCATTACATGAGATTAAGGCTCTTGCTTTACTCCATCTGGTATTCTTGATCTTGTTGTTTACCTGATAACTTTCTCTCCAACTGTATTTCATTCGTTCCTTGACAATGTCTTAGTAAAGACGAAAGCGCTTGGATTTTTGACTATCATTTTCCTGTGGTATTCGCTTATTTAATGAAGTCACGTGAATCTACTGTGATATATATATATATATATAATATATATATATATATATATATATTATATATAGATATATATATATATATATATATATATGTGTGTTGTGTGTGTGTGTGTGTGTGTGTGTAATAAAGAGTGGTGTGTTATTATACAATATATAATATATGGCAGTGTAACAATCGTAACTGAAATAGGTTACTGTTCAACAAAATCTCTTAGGTTGAACAAGCTCACCGTTCGCCATAGTCGACATTAGCAGAACACAAAATATTTGGTAGTTATGGTCAACAAAATCCGGGAATTTTTGTAAACCTTGGTGATTTTGACCATTGTATTAAGGTGTCCTCACACTAGGCCTTTTTTTATTCCTAGCCGCGAGCCGTTGCTGCCGGAAAATGGAAACTGCTTTTAGCTCGAGATCTTTGCTTCCCATCTAAGGAACGGAAAGCAGTGAGCACGAACCGCGAGCGACCGCGTAGTGTAAACAAAAAAGATGGCTGCTGCTGATAGGACGTACCCTCAGACCTTTGGCTTCTCTTCTCCTGAGCCACTCTTGAACCCACAAACGTTTTTTGTTACTCTTGCATTCACGTAAGATTCCGAGAAAACACATCATTGCAGCACATCTTGCAACCGTCTGACAATTTCTGGGCACCATGATGATATCAGCTGATTAGTTTTGTTTACTTTTTCCTACTGCTCCTCGAAACCACGAGGTCCTAGTGTGACAATACAACACTTGCTCGCGAGCACCAGCTCGATGCTGGCCAAAACCCCAAGCAAGAAATAACTAGTGTGATACCAGCTTTAACAGTAGTGAGTCATATTTACTATTTAGAGTGTTTGTCTCTGCAGAAGGTGTATTCTGAAATTAACAAGCATCAATGAAATAAAAAACATGACCTGAATGGGAAAGCCAGGCTCTCTCTCTCTCTCTCTCTCTCTCTCTCTCTCTCTCTCTCTCTCTCTCTCATATTATTATTATCACTATTATCATTCAGAAGATGAAACCTGTTCATATGGAACAACCCCACACGAGCCACTGACTTGAAATTTAAGCTTCCAAAGTATATGGTATACACCAGGAAGAAGTAAAAGGAGGTCAAGGGAAATACAGAAAGAAGAGATCTCGCTTATCAAAAAAAGAAAAAATAAATTAATAGATAAAAATGTATTTAAATGCAGAGAATAGTATTAAGGTAGTAATGTACTGCAACTTCCCTTGAACGTTTGAAGTTCCAATTGCACAGTCCAACGGTGTGAAGAATAAAGTGCCTCTGGAACTGAGAAGTTCAGAGAAAGGCACATTTACTATATACTGGTGCTGGTGTTCAGCAAATGTGGTTGCGCTCGGCAGGAATATGGGATCAGGGATCAATTGTGAATGTGACAGATCTATGTTGAAATACAACGTATGAAAAACTGACAAACAAGAGATCATCCGTCGATGGTCCAAGGCATAATTCTACTGAAAGGAAACCGAAGCCTATCACCACGAACCACACTGTCTAAAAGAGATCAATCTCTGGCAGAGCTGACATCGACACCGGAAGGACAAATGACCTAAACAAGGTTGCGATGGTTTTATCACTGTTATCCATCTATGAGGCCTAATTTTCGTGCAGCATTTGCTGGCACTTTCATTATATGTTTCTCAAAAGTAAGATGACAGCAGAAGGATATAAATCCATCGGAAAAGTATATAACTCTGACCATCAGAGTACACAAATGTGTCGAAACATATTAATGCATTGCTTATTATCCATACAATCTAAAGGTAGTAGTTTTCAACAATACTGTTTTCAACTCCTGTCCATAAGACACTACAAAATTTGTTCTCACCAATGCCCGATTACATTTCTGTTGTTGTCGGTACAAACAAATCCCCTGGAAAAGGTAAATGACCTGTGACATAAAAATGCGAGAAAAAGCAAAGCCATTACTCGTTGATGCATAACTAAGGATTCCCAGACATCACGTTCAAATACTGCAGTCATTCTTCTATGCAGACGGCGTGTGTACCAAACACTGCTTGTGTGTCATGTACACTTAACGAACACTTATGCATATACATACATACCGTATGCTAGAGAGAGAGAGAGAGAGAGAGAGAGAGAGAGAGAGAGAGAGAGAGAGAGAGAGAGAGATCATTTGACTGAACTGTCCCAAGATACTGATAATCACAATACCCAAACGACATATTACTCAAAATGCTGAAGCAATTCGGGTAACGTCAAGCTGTCACAATCTGGTTTGAAATAACGTTTATTATTATTATTATTATTACACCAACAGGAAAGATGAGCATCGAGTAGGGTGAGCGGTAGCAGCAAGCAAGAGAAAGAAGAAATTGCGGGGCAGCGGATTGTGCCGGATGGCAAAAGATGAGATTTAAAAGATGAGACTGACGACTGGGATGCTGGGCTAACACTTCGCGGCAAAGAAGCGCAGTTGTTCAACATGAGCAAAACCAAATGTGACTGTTGATGTCGAGTTGATTAGGCCCTTAAAAGGTTACAAAATTGGTATCTTACAACGAGAAATGATGTTGATATGACTGATAATTTGGTAGTGAACGAGGGGATTCTGAGATCGCTTGGTTTGGCAGGCATAGTGGTGAAAATAAACTTGTCATGGTTGTCCAAGTATCGACACGGAGAAGAGAGGCAGACCCGAAGTGCTGAAGTATCAGAATAGTGGCTCTTTAATATACAGATTGGCGGAAGATGAACACAGCGGTAAGAACGTGACCTTTGCAAGAGGCAGGAAGTGATGCTACTGGGGAAGTCTCCGAGGAATTATAATGTCAATGACAGTGCTGGTCTCCTACGTGGGGATTCATCCTTCATTCGTGAATAGGTTGGGTTAAATATAGAATTTAGGTCAAAGGCCAAGCACTGGGACTTCATCGCTGAAATGGAAATTGACAGTAAAAGGTTTGAAAGGTGTAACAAGAGAAAAACCTTGCAGTTGCGCTATGAATCAAGCGTTACCGTAGGAGAGGGTGGAAAGTAAGATGAAGAAAGAGAATATGAAAGGAGGTACAGTAATAGGAACGAAAGTGGTTGCAGCTGGGGGACGAAGGTGTGCTGAAAAGAGCCTTAAGTAATGCCTACAGTGCACCGCATGAGATCCACTGACGGCACTACCCTGCTACGGGGTTCATGAATAGGGGGACGGACGTGGTAGTGGCCGTTGTTAATTTCACACTGAAGTTTTCGTCTCTTGGGGGGAACGGTTCATCAATGAACATTATTATGACTCACTAGAGGTTTTACATCGAGTTCCAGATGCACTCTATGCAAGTAGGAAGATTATTGACAACCTCACTTTTGAAAATCCATCAGTAACATCGGATTTATATCGTGGACGAAAGATTGAAGCGACTTGGATAACCACAATCTCCGAGATGCTTCTTTGGCCGAGTTAATGAACCTGGCTATACTAAACGTTCCACATGAACTTCAGGTATATATAACTGATTATTGAAACTGCTACCAATACCCGTCCTCGGCAGAAATTCAAACTGAATAATGAAAGTTCTGAATGGCAAATGTCTCATTATACCGGGGACGTTCTTTTTCGTAAAGTAGCAATACTGTTTGACACACGGAGAGAGAGAGAGAGAGAGAGAGAGAGAGAGAGAGAGAGAGAGAGAGAGAGAGAGAGAGATGTAAGCGTCAATAGTTTATGATGATGGATACTATAACGTTCAGACGTTCTGTCAGTCTGACATGAGGATAGACACCATAGAATGCATTGTCATGGCAGGTCATCGTGCCATGTGCCAATAGGCGTATTACTGTGAGTAACTCCTGTCGAAAAGATAAAACAAGCCATTATCATTAGAGATAAGGGAAGATGGGAAGATAATAACACAAGATGATTCATTTGAACGTGATAAGGATGAAACAACTGGGAGATGATAACCTCTATATATATATATATATATATATATATATATATATATATATATATATATATATATATATATATATGTTAGAGTGAGAGAGAGAATTGCATGTTAACAACCACAGAGGTAGTATGAATTAATATTTGGCAAAATTATCATCAATTAGATCAGACAAGTAATGAGTAAACAAGTCGCTTCATAAATATGGATAGAAACTTTCCACACAACATAATGGCATTACACGGAAAAAAACCAGAGAAATGATGAAAGAAGTATAACTGAATATAAAACAAAAGTATCAATGAACACAGCATAACCATAGTTGACTATATATAAAATCCTCCAAATAAAAGCCAATGTTAAATTCGCTCAAATCAATCACTGAAGGTAGGAGCACAGTAACTTATACTCTGATATCGGATTAATAACCCAAGATAGTAGAATGGCAGGGTACACAGACTGACACGACCCAAGGATTAGAATACTGATTATTAATGAGCACTTGACGTGCGATGGCGAAGTATGGTCAATGAGATGCCCCAGCAGCCGCAAAGGGAGTGAGTGCACACAGTCTACTCCTCCAAACCAAGCTCATCTCACCTGGAAAGAGGGAAAGCGAGCACTCAGGACCACTCCGTCTACAGGTAGTAATGAAATGCAACAACAACAGACCATTCACACTGAAACCTTTTCAAACGTTCACAGAGAAAGATTGAAGTCATGACAAGAGTTCCAAAGGATCGTATGAAAACCTGTAAAAAGCCGTAGTGTGTACCAGCTCTCCCAAATAAGAACAATTGTCAAATCTTCCAGGCACCCTCACCAGCAAATAAATAAATAAATAAATAAATAAATAAATAAATAAATAAAATTATCTACACACTCACATCACAATACTGAGGTCCTGTGTGTGTGTGTGTGTTTGTGTGCGCGTTAGCACACTGATGTCAATAACTTATGAGTACTCTGATGTCGGTAACTTTTATGAGCGCAATGATGTCAATAAATTCTGCGTATGCTGATATCCATAAATGACGGCAGGAAGCCAGCCAGGTATTCAAACAAGAAGCCCAGGGGGTACACCTCTCAATGTGACCCCACCTGACAACAGGTTTCAACACTTGAATGTAAAATCTATGAGGATCACTGCATATGAAGTGCATCTGTATCCTGGATCTAGGGGAAACGTTAAGTAAAATAAAACTTGAATCCAGACTTTAAAAGGAAGTTCCTCCACAAACTTTGTCGTTTCCAAATCACCTCATCATCATATCTTGAATATTTTCTAACCATCTACTGGAAGGTGGCTCGGCCTAACGCTATACAAACTCAATTTCCCTTGATGCCAAGAGTGGTCCAGAAGTCGAAAACGTTACAGACACTGGATGAACTGGGATGACAACAAGGCGTGATACGACCTCCAGCTTACTCGACACAAGTGCAAGATTTGCCACTCACTCATAAGTTGTAAACATTATATTCCTAACAATGTGAATTGGTCTTCGTAACTAATACTTGTACTTACTCATACTCATACTAACAACAAAGATCAAATAAAAAGGAGACAAATTAAACACGTTCATATATTCTCCGTTATAAGTGGAAACACAAAATAGTTGAACAGAAAAAAAGCCTCTAAATTCAGAAAAAACAAATAAATTAAGACTCGGTAAAATCTACGGTCAAATAGAGCGTAGTTTCACCAACAAAAATTAAAATAAATTCTATATACTTTATTAGAAATCATTTTTCTGCACTGTTCAACATGCACATTATTTATTTTCGACATTTTCATCCTAATAAATAAATCATAAATATCCTATCCTAAAATCCAACGCGAAACCCCCTTTTCAGACCTTTTTAGGCTCTTCCATAGAGCTTTCCTACCGTCAAAACAACATAGTTTGTAGGCTTACTCCCCGAGTAAGCAAAAGCTCAATCTCAGCTAAATATAAGAAAAGGAAAATTGTAGGTAAACCCATATCACAATTTTGATATCCAAGTCTTCCTTTATGCCAGTAGAGGCGCCCAAATCATTGGTACTCCCACTCTCGTGAAACAGAACTTTGCTATTTTTTCAAATACCTACACAATGATATACAACATCTTACTTTCAGCGATGACTTACGGAACTGAATATTTGTCTACACCCTTTCCTTAGGAAAGTGAACTTGATTCATGAAAATTTTCTCCTCAGAAACTGCTTTTTGCTTTTCCTTCTAAACAACTCGTCACGTTGCTATGCATTTCTTCAAACAACAAAGTTCGAAGAGCTATAATGGATCTGTTGTCTGCGTTTTGCATAATGTTGAATCTAAGATCCAACTGTCTCTTCTGTATCCCAAAACTTTATCCCATCATAATTTTCCTCCAATATATCACAAGGTCAGCCCTGTCCTTTGTGCGGCTAATATTTTGGTTACAGCTCAGTCTGAACCTACAAATATTATATAAACTATTCCATTTGTCATTTAACGTGGGATTTGTCTATAACATTATTTGTTTTTTAAGTTGCTTTGAAACATTTCTTTGTTTAGAACATAATCATAGTTAAGAAAACCGCAGGTCTAACCAATTCATCCTTTAATTAATTATTCTAAAAGTTAATAACACTTCACGGGCTCTTAAAGAAAGACAAGCACAAAACAACATAGAATATCTTTACCATCATTCAGCTCTCTCTCTCTCTCTCTCTCTCTCGCTCTCTCTCATCTCTTCTCTCTCTCTCTCTCTCTCTCTCAAAAGAACGGACCGACCTGTAAGGCACAGGAGCGTTCCCTCGACACAATATTGTTGCAATTCGAGATGAGAGGGAGTTTGGGTTACCCACCTGTGATTACAAGGCCTAAAATTACTTCGCCTCATTATGGCCTGTCAACTCCAGCTCATGTTGCTCTTATCACCCCTACCCAGGCCCCTTCATCCACTATTCGCCCCTTAGGTATGTCCCTCCAGACTCTTCAAACCTAAGCACGCTTCGGTTGACGCCATTCGTTGCGGAGACAGAGAGAGAGAGAGAGAGAGAGATAATCTGGAGTAGAATAAATGTATTGGATGCTATGTGCGTCCAATCTTGGTAGCTACAAAACAACACAGTTAGCCTTGACCTTTTGGGCCCATGAAACTTCCACGCCATCTCCAGATCAATTCCAAAGGCCCTTTGCACAGCTGTACCCCCGTATAGTTTTCCTCCGTCACTTCTTTCTTTATCATTATTATAATATATTATATTTAATATATTATAATATATATATATATATATATATATGATATATTACGTTATCTATATACGGTTATGATATATATATATAATATATATATATATACAAATATATATATATATATAAAATATATATATATATATTATTATATATATATATATATATATATATATATATATATATATATATATATATTATATAGAGAGAGAGAGAGAGAGAGAGAGAGAGAGAGAGAGAGAGAGAGAGAGATTCTTTTTAACATGACTACCTTTCATTTAGTACACCAGGCACACTGATATCAGCATGGCCAAGTGTATCCTCTGAACCATAGTCGATCATCAACTGGTCCTTTTTCTCTTGTATGCGGACTGCTATAAGAAAGAATTATGAAATGGAGGTCATAAAGCCTAGCACTGCGCTACTATCAACCAATCATCGCCGGGGACGGTGATACGGACTGGAGGGGTACAATACCCAGATTGATAGATAAAAAAAAATAATAATAACTGAGTAAGATGAAAGAAAAGGACCTGGTGCTGGAAAATGAGCTAAACATCAGAGTTGCACTGGTAAGTAATAGTCAGCGACGTTGGAAAATATGACACAAAATTAGCAAAGACCTTTACAACACTAGTTACATGTAGCAAAATAGCTGCGGCATAACATACTATTGTCTAAAAATCCCACGCTTTCTAAATGAAACAACAGCATATGTGACATCACAAACATGCAATTATATTTCTACGTATGGCAACATTGATAAAATCAGCATTACACACATGGCTGTAGTATGAACAAAAGCAATAAAATGAACAAATCCTACCACTAGATTGTACAAAAATGTATATAGATGCAAGTCTAAACCTACTTTTGCCTCTTGGTTAATCGAGAGAAAAACGTAATGTAACTCAGTAACTACATTTTGTTCCATATGCAAAAACTCAAACATATCATTCATAAGGTGGGTTTCAAAGGAATCTCCAGCAGCCACTTCTCATGTTCATAAGAACAGCGTCAAGGACAGGCTGTATTGAACAATATTCACTCATACTGGCTATCCCTGGAACATTTGTCTATACTAGCTAAGACTACAGTCCTTCCAGATAACCGAGAAAATCACAGCATCAGGACAGATGGGGCTGTCGGACAACTTGAAAACCAGATGACAGTAGATGTTTAATGACTATGAAAGCGGACACCCACTCTATTCAATTTCCATTGAGAACCACGCCGGCGAATTGAATTAAGACAGCATATACTAACTGTTCATACATTCTCAGAGCCGAGATGTATCTCATGAGCAACATTCAAATACATACCTAAAAGCCTGGCTCCATAAACTACGTGTTCACTATTGTCATAACCAACATTATCATCATCAATATTATTTGGCGGTCAAACCTATCATCGAGAGAGAAACGAAAAATGGACTACAACAGGGATTCAACGAACAGGTTCAACCTTTCCCTTTCCCCACTTCCATACTGGTATACGATTTAGTATCTTGGATTCTTCCAAGTTCTCTGGTTCCCAATGAGTCACGCATCATTTTGCTCCAAGTTCTCCGTCCATCCCATATTCCGGAGCAGCATTTTTCCAGGAATCTTCTACGAGGCCTTATTGCATTTTCCCATTATTAGGGAAGCAGCGGTTGAACGGGTCGAGATACCTCGAAGCAAACTATTCTTTTCCTCTATTCTGTACCACTCAGTGGTAGATTTCGATTAAAAATCTAAATACCTAAACAGCCATATGCTGTAGATCGCTTTCAGACCTACCTATATCCTTCCCATCTGCTGCTTTTAGACTGCTATCAACGAAATCCAAAAAGGCATTTTTCCCATCACATTCATATTTACTTAAGAGAAGCGTCGAAAATCCAAAACCTAAAATGACTATTGCCCCAACCCAGAAACATGGAGAGCCTGGAGTCCTGGGGTTTGCAGGGTGTCAAGGCCCATACTTAAAAGGGTCAATTCCATCGGGCAAATGAAATGAAAACTCTGAATCTTGAGGGTTTCAAGTCTCTTTAAAAACAGTTCTGCTAAACTGGAAAAGTGCAGATCTCAATTTGCCGGCAGTGGTGTGGTGGCTGAAATACCAGAAACCTATTTTGGACTTGCCTTTCCATTTCAAGGCCCTTATTAGTCCTTTCTCCAGAATGTTAGTAAAAGAAGGAAGGTGTCATTTAGGATTCTAGGTATGACATCGATGATAAGCTTATGATACCGGGAAGAAATACATTTTCCGGTTAACCTATATGTGGTACTTTCATGATCAATAGGGTTTTAAAGATAGCCGTAACTGCACAGAGGTATCCAAATAATAACTAGCTCCCAAATGTAGCACTCACAATCATGTTCTGAGTGCGGCGACTAGAAAGATAGTTTTTCTTGTCTCGATTCTTTACCCGACATTTAGACCCGGTGGGATGACAGGTCTGCCTACAAACTGTGAATCGCACAAGCGAATGTAATTTGACTTAATTCCCACAAAAGCAACAAGAAATCTCATAAAGTATGTACTATGTATCAATGTATGTATAACGTAATAAACATAGCAAAAATATACGTACTGATTATATAATATATTATACATATATAGTATATATATATATAGATATATATATATATATATATATATACTATATATATATATATATATATATATATATATATATATATATATATGTCATATCACATTACCGTGATTCATATACATATATCGAGCTACAATGTCCTTTAATATCTAATTCGCTCTACCTCGGAATTAATATATTTTCATATAGGCTTAACCGAAGGGGAATTTTTTTCTCGATAATAGATTTACCTGTACTTGGGCGCGAACGCAGGTACATTCAAATCCTGGATTTGAATGTACCTGCGTTCGCGCCCAAGTACAGGTAAATCTGTTATCGAGAAAAAATTCCCCTTCGGTTAAGCATATATGAAAATATATTAATTCCGAGGTAGAGCGAATTAGATATTAAAGGACATTGTAGCTCGATATATATATATATATATATATATATATATATATATATATATATTGTGCATTCCAAAGAGTGGGAACGTTTCCTAAAAAGAGTCAAATAATTAGTCCCCTACACAGACAGCCATGGACAGTTGACTGTGGTGGGGCGCGGCCAAGACAAACAATGCCATGAAAAGCATAGTTTCCAGGGTATAGGTTACTCTTTCGCTCTGTCTCCCTATCCATGGCACTAGAGCCTTGTAGGATCAATATAATTACAGACACAAACAAGCTTGGTTTTGGGGTTATTTTTAATGTTTACAATGTAACATCTTGTAGGTCACGAACGCCTTCCATCTAACATTTGAGAAGACCACATCGAATGAGAGTCAATTGACGAGCAACAACCTACTTCCAGGGGCTTTGAAGAACAAAATACATCCAGCTACGATATCGAAACTCTTCGTGTTACCGGAGAGAGAGAGAGAGAGAGAGAGAGAGAGAGAGAGAGACTAACATATCAACAAGGCTACTATGTCACCCATTAACTTGTAAACAAGCAGTCATGATAGAAGAAGTACTCATTTGACAGCAGTAGATTATAAAATAATAATAATATTACATCCCTGCATCCGTCCACGACCACCAAGATAAGCCTGAAGATTCGTCCAGAAAATCTTCAATAATCAATACCGTGATAAAAGGCTCTGACGTTGGATGAAAAAAATGACAGAAAGGTCGGGAAAAAATTATACTCTGAATCAAATGTCTTACAGATTTCTATGAAAACTGGAGATATTATATCTGTGTGTGTGTGTGAGAGCCGAGAGAGAGGGAGAGGGAGAGAGAGACGGAGAGAGAGAGCGAGAGAGAGAGAGAGAGAGAGAGAGAGAGATTGTGTGCGTTTCAAAAATACATCGTGATATTCATTTGTGCTTGCTACTTCCAACTAAAACAGAGTGCCAAAGATTTTTTTTTTTTTTTTTTTTTTTTTTTACATAATTTAGCTTTGATAGCTTCTGTCAACTTCTCAGTACCAGGTGGTAATTCATTGTTTTCTAATGTTACAGCCGCACTCTCTCGTTCATACGTAAATAAACAGAAACAAATATCAGTAAATGGAGTTTCCTTTCCTTGTTTACTTTCCTCTCATTGTATGGTAATGATACAACACACATATGGGGAATCGTTCATCTAACAAGTCAGTAGCAACTAGTTTTTGGCCGTTCAAATTAGAACAAGGAAATAACGGAATGTAACATGATTAATAACTGCATCCGGATTACCGAACACCCCATAAAACCGAATATATCAATGAGGAATGATTTCCAAATCTGAAACCTTTGTGCTAAAACCAGTGCGCACAAAAACCCAGATTTCAGGATCATTTTCGTCTATCTCTCTACACTGACTGGGGTTGTCAGCGAGGAACTCAACGGGAGATCTCCCACATTCTACCACTCTGCATATTACTTCCAACTATCGGTATATACTGACGGTGTAAGAACCCTTCAATATGCACCCTAGAGTAGACGATCATGTTATTTGGCGCAATGCTAAAATCTGAGAAAAGGTTTAACTGTCTACGACAGACCGGGATGAGACCAACGGCCGTTTGGTTTCATTCCGTGGAAAAAGGAAACTAGTAAAAAATACGCCTACGAAGAAGAGCAATCGAGTTCTCTCTACAGCACATAATACTGTATGAGCGGTGGCCCACGACACTTTCAGCCACGGCCTGGTGGTGCCCTGTCCTATATTGTTGACAGATGCACGATCAAGGTTAACTTTGAACTTAAATAAAATAAACACCATTCAGCCTAGACGGCTGGAATTTGGTATATTTGATGATTGGAGGGTGGATGATCAACATACCAATTTGCTGCCCAGTTGTCTTTAAGATCTGAAGGGGGACAGAAAAAATGCGCACGGACAGAAAACGGCCATCTCCATATTTTCTTTGACAGAAAACTAAAACTGTCAAATTCCAAATTGGAGTGGACGCTCGCAGTTTCGCTCAAGTATCCAAGGAAGGGAAAGGAATCTGACACCAGAGATTGAAATCAAGCCTTGGCCAAACAACTGAGAAACGCTTCAATTTCAAGATTTTTTTTTTTTTTTTTTTTTGGAAGAGCTTCTATGAAAACACCTGAATTAATATACTAACCAAGGATATTCAAAATGTAATTTCTTTACTGCAAGGATATTCCAATAACTAAATGTATCATTAGCATACCGATTGTCCACTGTCGTTTAGAATATCTTCCGTTATATAAATGTGTAAGTATATATGTTATATAAATTTTTGGGCACAGCTCTTCCTCTTAAAATAATATCATTGAATATCGGACCAAATTCAACACTAATAATACTGTGGCATAAGTTTACGATTATGTGAAGCCTTTTCTTCGTGTTACTGTTTGCTACCGTAGGTAAACCCCCATCTTTATTTATAATTTTATATTTCATTATCCTTTTAACTGTTACTTTTTGTTCTTTGTTATACACTTCGTTATCCACCGCTGTTTTCTTCAAAGCAACCGGAGAACGATATTAGAAAACAGCCTAATTATAATCGTCACCTTTTTTTTTTATTTACAGACTCACGGTGAAGAAGTAGTACTTATTTCGGTGTCAAGCAAACCGTCCTCAGGTGAGGACGGGTACAACTGACTCGACGCACCAAGCACAACGGCATTGCAATATGCAATTAGAGAGTGACGCAGTGTTGCCGCACATATATTACCCAATTAAAAGGCTAATAGACAGACATGCCCGTTGACTCCTGATCGGCTGTTATGCTTCTAGGGTAAGCCTCCTTCCAGGTCTTCGCCAATCTCTTCCAGCTACCTATATAGGCCCCGACCTCCAGCTACATGAATTCGAAAGGGTCGATAATTGAGTCATTATAGCCTGAATCCGAAAAACCATAATGCACATCCTTCCTACACTATTGTCTCTTAAAACTCCTATAAATGTTGGTTTTTTTCCATAAAATATGACAGCATTCTAAAGTAAGTCTTCATGATAATGATTAAATGCACGTATATAATGACCCCTGACGATATTGAACCAATTACTGTCAAAAGACCTCCCTTCATACACGTCCCTAACAATTTATACATCCAATCTAAACATCACTCATCCACCCTCGCTTTCATCTATTTAATAGCTTCCAATATCCCACAGTAACATGTTACGTACAATGATATCCTTTCATACACGGAGGGTAAAATATGTAATCAAAAGGCACCTTTAAGCAAGTTTACTTTGTCATGTACTGGTATGATTAAAACGATGGAGCTATTCTCCAACATAGGTAAAGGGAAATTTTTATTTATTTATTTATTCATTTATGGTTATTTTTTCATATTTTGTAATTTTCACTATTTTTCGGCTGATGTCTCGCGCACTTCCATGAAGCGAGTTCCACGAAGGACCTCCGATTATGGATGTGGAGATTAAATCTGGGGATCATTTTTTTCTTATTTTTTATGTAACAACAAACATTAAACCCATCGTCTCCCACACCCGCGTGTGATTCGTGGGCAGGAGCAATGTAACGGAACAACAAGAGGATCATCCACGCCAAGCAAATCCGAGTAACACTCGGCCGTAATGAGCCTCGTACGACATTGAGTTGATGTGAATCATTCCTCTGCTATCTTGGAATAGTAGGCGTGTTCTTGCAAACTCTGTTGATGACCCGAATCATCCTTGAGAATACGATTTCCTCTTTCGTGTTCAGAGTCATTTTGATAAATTAATATTTCGTCCTCAGTTAAATCTCTCCCATGACCGAATCATCGACTCAAGATCCATAACCAAATGTTAGTGAAGTTAGATTCTACAGAGCCACATCTCATCTCCAGGGTTCATTACCCGAGGCACTCACTGTCCTCTTACGGTCCGTCACAAAAACCTACACAAGCTGACGCTCTCGGCGCTGAACTCCAAACTCCACCTCGGTTATGGCACAGGGTATACATACACAAGGAGGATTTAGACCACAAGCTTAAATCTTTGAGACTTTCAATCACAACTCGGGCCAAGAACTTTGTGATCACGTCTTATCAACTTGTGTTCTTACTTACGAGAAAAATCTGTTCATTTTGCTTTCCGCCAACAAAATACAAGAAACTCTCTTTCTACGTTTCCATCAAATGTTGCGCGTCTCCACCCACCCCTGAAAAAGTCATGTGTTTTTACCCTCATTTCTCAGCATTTTCTTGACTCAGGTATTCCAGATGCTGAAGGACCTAATGTGCCTCACTGTTTTCTTCTAATCCCCACGTGACCTCTATTCACACAATATATGCCAGGCATGCAGCTCCCCATACAGCGAAATAATGACCCCTTTGTTTCCCTGCTTTAGTCTTTTCCAAAGAAAGTAAAATGTCCGAGGCTTCTCTCATTTCCAGCAGGGCCAAAGAATACACAACTAATTATCTCTCGTTTTGTCGAGGCTTAAGCTCAGCAACGTGAGGGTACTAGTGATTTTTCGTTGTTGACTTGAAATGCTTACCATTTATCTCTACAAAATACAAACGTTAGTACCCACTAGATTTGTAAAGGGATCTTTGCAGAAACAATTCACAGTATATTTTGTTTAAAAAAAATTGTTTGTAGCAATGCACTATGTGTATGCAGTCTATTTTCTAAATGGCATACTCGACACTTGCCATTCAGTTACTGGAACAGGAACTCTCTGCAGTCTTATTTTACGAGAGCTAGCATATATTCATTGAATGGAGTGCTTAACTGTCTATACGGCAAAGTGGTGAAAAGATTACGTTCTAACACGGGAACAGACAATACAAGAGTAACTTTCGAAATAAAACTAAATGACTATAAAATCTTTACCATTTTCTCAGGTATCACATGTAATGGCTTTCCTTTCAAAATGGAAAGATTGTGGCACTTAAAATACGCTACATATTCAATAGCCTGTAAAAACTATTTTAAACACATCTTATGGGCTACACCGATTAAAGCCGTATATCTGTATAACGTGCTGAACTCTGATCCCTTACTGTACCTTCACCATGGTTTGAACAAACCTTTATCCATGCTACATGGGACGGTTCTTATTAATCTGACCCACTGCCTGGCTCTTGTCCTTGAGTATAAGCTGTTATCAAGATTTCTTCTACGTCGAAATAAGGATCCCTAATGTAGCCACTTCCTGGCTCCGAATCCCATGGGTTGAACATAGTTGAATCTACTCTTCACGATAAAGCTTTCCCTTAAGTTTTGTTATTAAGGGGATGATCTTCATTTGAACAGAAGTCATTTTCATTTACCCAAGAACGCTTTATGTCAATATCGAACTGCATGGAAAAAAAAAGGTGAAAAATGCTTCATAAGATGCCCACGCGAGAATTTCAGTGACACAGAAAAGATGATCGATTACGAGCAGACTGGTGCCAAGACGTCTCTCACTCCCTTGAAGGACGTGACTCCGAATACAGCTCAATGCCGAGAAGAAATAAACAAGGGATCAAAATCTACATACACAACAAATTCGTCCCAGGTAAGACATGGCGCCCTCAAGGAGGTTGGTTAGTAATAACAAGGACCTGGGTCCTGGTAATAACCAATGCTACACATTAAAGTGAAGGTTAATTGTTATTATAATTACAATTGCTCTCTATCCAGTTTACACCTTTTTTCCTCGCGCTTTTTTAGTTACTCACGTGAAACTTATAAGCTACACGTACGGATGGGTGCTTCTTGTTCCGTACATGTATATAACAAGCACTTTGTTAAGGGTTAACAGATGAAAATGGCAGCAACCTCTGAAAGATAATTCTCTTGTTCCAAATGCCTTCAGTGAAACAGTAAAGAGAGAGAGAGAGAGAGAGAGAGAGAGAGAGAAGAGAGAGAGAGAGAGAGAGAGAGAGAGAGAGAGAGAGAGAATCTTATGAATAGTGACGTTTAACTCACAGAGGTCCTCCGGTTATGATGGCATATATTCTTACGGATCATCACATCTGGTGTGTTCTCCTCCTCTTCCTTTTGTTCTTTCTTTTCTCTCTCACCCTGCACTAGTTGCAACCCTCAACTGTTAAAAAGGTACTTTATTCACTGGGTAGGTCGACAGGGAAAGCCTGAATTTTGCGAAACTTACCCATTCGTCTCTCGGTCCTTCAGTTAGTGAGCCGAGCGCTGACCAGAGGCCATAAAGAAACATAAAATCCCATACTGTATTTTTAACAGGACTTCAACTACAGTAACAGTATAGAAAGGCTGAAATCAATAAAAATGTCTTTCCTGACAATAAGGAAATCTTCGACAACAAAACAAGTAGTCTGTAATATCATTGCTTAAGAACACTGCATACACCTGTCAGTAGGGGAAGCCACAGCAAGAAAAATAACAGACAATCTTATCATAAAGTGAACACTTGCTAAATGATAAGCACCAGAAATCTAACAAAAGAACGGCACTGACTTAATGCAAAATATTACTTCGGTCAACTATGTTCACTGCGTGTTAATTACCTTCACGCTACATAGTATATATATAGAGCCCTTTCTCTTAAGAAATGCGTCTGGAACTATTCCTCCCACTTCTTTACTCCGGATAGCTAACATACGCCCTGACACTCTCTCGCTTTCTCTCTCTCTCTCACACACAGCTATATATATATATATATATATATATATATATATATATATATATATATATATATATATATATATATATATACTTAAAGCTCTCAGTGCATCGTTTCACTCACCGATAACTGTAAAACACTGAGCCGTAGATTATAAACTTTCCCCCTAACAATTGTTTCCTACTTGACACTAATCCTTTCCACCGTTAATACTAATTTAAAACTACAAACTATAACCAGAACTCTGTAGTTTCTTTTCCCCCTACTCGTTCACCTTCTCTCAAAGAAAAACACAAACCATCAACATCGTAGCGAGTGAAATGCTCCAGGAACGTCTAGCTCATGTTTACATTACTGGCCTTTCACTCCACATTGAGATCGGCCGCACCCCTCATCCTCCCCTCCCTTCTCTCTCTCTCTCTCTCACTCTCTCTCTCTCTCTCTCTCTCTCTCTCTCTCTCTGCCAAGTCAAGTCGCAGTACCAAAAGGATGTGATCTACAATTACTCCTCACTAATAAAAAAATAAAAAAAATAAAAACAGCCTAAAACCTACTCTATAACAAGCAGAGAACAAAATCTAACAGTCCGGATGAAACACCACTATATACCACCTCCCCTAGTGATTACGATATCAGAAAGAATGGTCACCGTTACAAATGAAAAGTCTTCTTTAAATACGCTAAAAGGGAATGTTATCGCCTACGGAGGAATAACGAATCTACAACTCTGATACGATGACGGGCCCAAAAAATCATTGTAACTCCCTCTCAGCAAGATCAGCACTTTAATCTTTTCTGTTTTCAGCATATTCTTTGTGAACGCAATTGCTTTACTTGAAGACATTCTTTCTCAGGAATAACTCAACTCAGAAAGAATTACTAGTGAACATGACTGCCGGTATCGCAAAACAGATTCAGTTTAATCTTCTCGTGTGTAGAGAGAGAGAGAGAGAGAGAGAGAGAGAGAGAGAGAGAGAGAGAGAGAGAGAGAGAGAGAGAGAATGTGTATACTGTGTCCTAAATAAAACAAATTTTACGAATAGTTTGTAACATTTACAAATCCTTAGTTTCAAAACAATTCATTAATGCTATGTGTACACAATAACTCTAAACTGCAAGGTCTTCATCTCAGAAAAAATCTGCTTCCATGGGCTAATTTATTGTAAAAACTTTACAGAGGCTAATATTGTGTGTACCTTGAAAGTTGAAAACGATTCCACACTACTCAGTAAAGTCGATGCTTGTCAAATGTATCATCTCGGCAGACACCAAAACCTGAGGTGCCTCTCAGGATGGGAGAACAACTTCGTCTACAACAGGGTTAACATAGGAAATCCTCGTCAAGAATAAACAACGACATTCCGCCCCTAACCCCCAGCAATAATAAATAAATAAATAAATAAATAAATAAAAATGATGCAAGTCAACATGAACTTTATAGATATGGGACATAAGCAGCTTGACGAGGGTTCGCAACCCACAAAACAAACCCTTCCAGTCAGTATCGGGGAATCATGTTAAATAAGCACCGACTCAGTCTCTCATACGGCAGCACAGTTGCCTATCACGATCACCACCACCACAGCTGTCTCCCTCGCTCAACGACAGGGTTGAGGCAAAAAGGAGGCTTCGGAAGGACACAATCTGGGATCATCTTTATTGGAGGACATCTTCATCTATCAAACCAGCAGTACCAGGTGCGACTCCTCAGCGCTGACAAGAGCCGATGAGACACTCCATTACTGCCTCTGTTAAATAAAGTAGGCACCGAATTATATGCCTGGTAATTGGATGGTGATGGAGGTTGTGACCTAGGTTGAAAGGGCAAGGAGGCAGCAACCTCATTCCAGAAGACCACTAAAAACCGGAATGATAACTACTTCTAGCTTATCTCGTGTGTGTGTGTGTGTGTGTGTTGTGTTTAAGGTCAACTAAAAAATTTTACACAGGAAAACCAAGCATTCCGGTAAACGGTACGTCAGTCCTAATCACATGTGAGTGGCTCTGATCAGGGTTAAGTAGTAACAGCTGAAAAATATGGTTTTTCTGAGTTCATTGTTTCATGGGTCCTTGGGTCCTTAAATTACTTAGAATGCGGTTGAATTACATTACACAAACACACACACGCACACACATACACACACACACACACACACACACACATATATATATATATATATATATATATATATATATATATATATATATATATATATATATATATATATATATATATATATATATATATATATATATATATATATATATATATATATATATATATATATATATAAAATTACAGATTCTAGACAAGAAATGTATCGTCATACATAACCACTATACCTTGCAACATGATATTTCATGAATATGATCAAGAAAGAAGGTCGATTAATTTGTTATAAGAAAAGAGGTAAATATCTATCCAAACTATCCCAAAAACTGCTTTATAGAGCTGGACAAAGTGTTTACAATGAAATATTTCAAATCAAAGTCATGACAACTGACGATATATATCAAGTGTTGTTTGCCATGAATACCAGGGATAAGGCCAATCTTCGTTTACAATGTCTTTGCTAAGATTATGAACTGCTTTCTATGACGAAACTGGAAGAGCTTGTCTGGATTATCGGTACATCTGAATGGCCACCAGAAAAAATCCAAGACAATCTGGTCCCAGAGAGAGGAGTTTCTCAATTTCAGCCTAATGGCTAAGCAGATGCCAAATAAAAAGATGTATATTCAAGTGGATTTTAAAA
Source organism: Macrobrachium nipponense (assembly GCF_015104395.2). Classification (NCBI taxonomy): domain Eukaryota; kingdom Metazoa; phylum Arthropoda; class Malacostraca; order Decapoda; family Palaemonidae; genus Macrobrachium; species Macrobrachium nipponense. The sequence continues at coordinate 57,230,318 of NC_087204.1, read as the reverse complement.
AGAATCGGTAGAATTATATGTGCAATATTCATTGCTTGAGTTATAAAAAAAATCTTCGCGACAAGTTTAATGATGGAAAGAAATGAGCTTGGCTCTTACTCTACTCTCTAGCTGAATCTTGCCCAAAACTTCCTTGGCCATTTCGTGTCAATAAACCTGTTTACAAACTAGCGGAGGAACACCTTCACTTGAATTAAAAAAAAAGTTCGCTATAGGAGATACCACTTCTAGATAGACAACAAGAGAAAAAATGCAAACCAGCAATAATACAACGGCAATTGTTACATTAATGTCACTTTACATAACGATGAAATGCAAAGCTCTTTTTAAATCGGCCTTTAATATGCAAGGCGATATCAAAGATCTACGGAAGCTTCTAATGAGTTCCCTCATTTTTCAGCTACTTTACATAATGAATACCTTCCATTTAACCACTGTAATGCCCGCGCTAAAATGATACAAGCTAAGATTTTTTCCCTTTTAGAATGAAGGTGCTCTCCGGATATCACGGGCCAATATTTCATCAAAATGAGTCTCAATAATCGTGCAAAAATACTGGAAATTCTACAGAAGCAATGTCATTACCAGACTAGGGGGATCAAAACAAAACCGAAAACCTAAAAGAACACAAAACATGGAGGATACTTTGTTTACCTCCCTGGTCGATTTCAAGTGACAAATAAGGTAAACAATGTATTCTACATTGTGCAAAAACTTGGATAATTAACATAAAAATAGCCTCGTATTATGATCAACTCAACCTTTGATTAATATCTCGCAGATTTTCCTAATTTTGCTGGTACTACTCTCATCACTGCTTTAATCAATGACGGCGTAAGAATAAAATAAATGTAGGCCTAATCGCGGGCTATTTAAATCATTCTATAATTTCAATGCATCGCAGCTAAGACATTCAATCATTTCATATAAAAGATGTATAAAAAGAAGCACAGAATCGACGATCACATAAGAACAATAGATTGGGCGTAGGATCCGGTAAGTGAAGCCAGCCTGTGAGCGTTACCTACACCAACATGGCGGCGGGCGGGGATGACTCACCCTCGCCTATTCAATACAAAAAGTTTTTGGAGCAAGTAAGGAGCTCATGTCAGCCTCATTTAATTTTTTTTTTTTTTTTAAGTTTTGCAATAATTTGAAAAAGCATTTGACACTTAACTTGCACTGCATTCCGTAGTAAAATTATTTTTATTACTTAAAAATTTAATTCTTTTTTTAAATAGTTTAGCACTTTATTTTCAAAGCTAATTTTTTATGAAATGAATCTAATTTTATGTGGCAATTTTGTTTTATTAGAATTAAATAATTGTATAAAATAACTGTTTGAAAAAAAGTTGTCTTTCACTTTCTACACTTTTCTGAGAGAAAAAAAACTGGCAAAATTATTATTTATAAACTATGAACTCAACAGTAATGTGGAACGTTAGGTTACGTACCTCCTTTTAAAAAGTCAACTGTTTGTCCTTAGTCCCGCGACGTTTGTACAATTTCAAAGCTCAAGGACTCCATTATCAAGAGGGAAAAATAGATAATTCAAATCATGAATGGATCATGTCGGCTTAAAAGTGTAATTAATGTATTTTAAAGGTTACGTTAAATTATTTATTTATTAGTTGTTTAGTGTCTTAATGACGAAGTTTTTAGCATGGCCTACTGGAAGAACAAAGTAATTATTTATGCCTTTGAGCTTTGAAATCGTACAATAGTCACTAGAATAAGGACAAATACTTTTCTCCGTTGAATTCTATTTATGGTTTTAAAAAACAATTCTCTTTTCCCAGCGAATCTGCTACTTCAAATAAATGTTTTGGTTTTTTTATGATGATTGATGTGATGCAACAACTATGACTGGTAAATAAATGTAAAAAAAGCAGATGCAAGGCTGAAGTGGACTACGAACAGTGAACCCCATTCCGGCACGGAACGGTCGGTATAAGCCATCTCACGGAATACTCTTATTAACTGCTATATTAGCCAAACTACACGAGCTATTTTTTAACAATAATATCATTCAAAAGATTTAACTCTTCAGCTACAACTCTGTCGCAATGGTGACGCCTGTGTCCTAAAATAAAAAAATTCACCACTGAGTAACTTTTTCAAGTCATGATTCAAACTCATAAACATTTCAACTTTATTTAACTGCAAAAAATATAAAGAAGCAGTTACTAATGTTTTGAATGATACTGTCAACGTTCATAACATGTTTTTCACTTATGTCAAGATTCAAATTTTTATCTTATTCCTAAGTAGGTTAGATCACAGAATATTTGATAAGCGCGCATTAAAAATTTCTACTACAAGCCCGGCTTGGCGTTTCTATCCTACACAAAGATGGCGGCGATAGCTTCATCTCCCATAATGCCCCTTAAATGGCTGTGCCCAACCTATTGTGCTTAGGTGATCGTTGTATAGAATAAACCCAATTAGGTGTATGACGAAAAATATTTCAAAAGCAAATGCCTTCAACATACAGCGAAACATACTTGCCAAGTAGCAGGAATCACGCATACAAAACCAGGAAAACCGCCCACTATGAATGAGGAAACAATAAAACTACAGAGCAAACCATATGAGATCAGAGAGAGAGAGAGAGAGAGAGAGAATGTTTAGTAATACTGCAGTGGTTCAAAATGCCTTTCTTACCCACTTATGGTTTACGGTATTTGACAAAATGACGCATGGACTAATGTATAGATGTATAGAGAGAGAGAGAGAGAGAGAGAGAGAGAGAGAGAGAGAGAGAGAGAGAGAGAGAGAGAGAGAGAGAGAGAGAGAGAGAGTTTCAGTTTCGCATATCATCTTCTCAAGTGGACCTCAAGGTCACGGAGTCATGAATAACTCCCCTGGACATTCCCTCCCCTTCCTCCGCCATTTCCGTAAATGCAGACAAACCGAGTGTTGAGTTGACAACGTACAATTCTGAACCTTGTCTAACCCGACAACTGTCAACCAATCTGAATCTCCTTCTATCACACACAAGGGTTTTAACCATAATCATGGAATATTGAGTGGCAGGTAACAGCTAAAACAACGTGGGAAAAAACAAACAAACTCAAACAAGATTTCCCACAAATAACTTTTAACATATATATGCCCGTTATTGTCGCTTAGTCACATCAACCTTGGTCCCAATAATTCAATCTGCAGATTTACTAACAACGGGAACCTTACGTTTAAATTTAAGCCAAGTATTATTTTCTTTTGACCCTGTCATAAAAACATATGTTCCAGAACGTTAAACAGGATGACCAATACGACTTATGCCCACCACACACACACACACACACACACCACACCACACATACACACACACATACACATATATATATATAATATATATAATATATATATATATTATATATATATATTATTATATATATATCTAATAAAAGGAGCCCATAAAAACACCAAAATGTAGAGAGAAAGTACTATATTTCAGAGACTGCTGTCTCTCTCTTCAGGTATATGAATGAGAAAAGTTTACAGAAAAGGTGGTATTTATACCAAGAGATTCGTCCACAAGTAAGCCAATTTAGGTCACCCCCGCTGATAATCTTCCTTTAATCTTCTTAAGCGTTGGTTGAATGAACACTGCGTCGACGATGTCCGATGTCCAATTCCCTTTTGAGATGTTCATTACCTGCTTCTCTTTTATTAAGGCCGATTCCATCATTTGACTCTTGTACCGGCAGTTGCTGCTATAAATTACACGTGACATATTCCAGTTTATTCTATGGTTATGTTCATTTATATGGTTGAAAATAGCCGAGTTCTGTTGTCCATACCTAACTGACCGTTTGTGTGTTGTATTAATCTCTGGGAAGTGATTTACCTGTAAATCCGATGTAAGATTGGTCACAGTCCTGGCATGGGATCTCATATACCCCAGAGTCTTTGGGCGATGTCTTTTGTTGGACGTTAATCAGGGATTTGGCTAAGGTATTTGGGTAGGTAAATGCAAAAGGGTTGGATTTCCCAAGGGTGTGAGTTACTCTCTTAATCGTCTCCAGGTGGGGAATTTTTATTTTATTGTTGGGTGTGTCTCTGGTCTTGTCTTTAGGGGGTCGGTAGAAAATTAAGTTTGCTTTTTGAATTGCTTTCTCAATAGATATGGTCAGGATACTTTAAAGATGAAAGTTGCTTGCGAATTAGTTCAAATTCTTTTTCCAGGAAATCTGGGGAACAAATTCGTAAGGCCTCTTAAGAATAGGTTGCTAGCTACACCTATCTTGATAGTATTGTCATGATAGCTAAAGTAGTGAATATATGAAGTGAGAACGTGGTTTACTGTATATGGTAAATTTGTATTCTGTCGTGTCTCTGATTATTAAAACATCAAGAAAAGGAATTTTGTTGTCTGTTTCCCATTCAACTTTAAATTTGATGCTGGGCACTAATGCGTTTAATTTTGAGAGGAATTCATTAAAATTACCCCACTTATTATCCCAAAATGTTAGTATGTCATCCACGTATCTCATCCACAGCATGTTTTTGGGTTTTATTGCATTTATTACTGTAGTTTCAAAGTATTCCATGTACAGATTGGCTAAAATAGGACTTAAAGGACTACCCATACTACACCCGAATTTTTGCTTGTAGAATGATTCCCCGAATGAAAATACGTTATTAGATGCACCTAATTCAACTAACTTTATTATTTTGTCAAGTGCCAAAGGGAAATGATCTGAATAAGGGGATAATTTTTCCCTTAAAAACTGAAGAACGTCCTGTACTGGTACTTTTGTGAATAGGGAGTCTACGTCAAGGGTTAAAAGTTTTATGTTGTGAAGTGGTATATGTGCTTCTCTGAATTTGTGACAAAAGTCTTCCGAATGTTTGATGTGACTGGGAGAAAAAGTGCCTAAAAAAGGAGAAAGGAGGCCAGCTAACCATTTAGAAATTTTGTAATTGAAAGCTCCGGCGCATGAAACGATGGGTCTGAATGGAAGATTGTCTTTGTGAGTTTTGGGAAGACCATAAAAGTAGGGTAATTTAGGATTAATTACTTTAAATTTCTCTAATAGTTCAATACTCTTTTTGTCTTGGCCAATTAATCTTACTTTCCGAAAAAAATCTGTGGGAACGTTCTGGAGGGGATTTTTCGTCAGTTTTTCGTAAGTATTTGTGTCGCTAAGGAGCTGGTTGATTTTGTCGAGGTAGAAGTCTTTGTCCATTATTACAATTTTGCCGTCTTTGTCGGATCTACTTATTATAACATCTAACTTTTTTAGCGAGTGGATGGCTATCATGAATCTGCGGGGAACAGGATATTTCTTATGAAGGTCAGTTAAAGCATTTAGTAACACTCCTTTTAAACATATCTCTTCACGGCTGTAGTTTTTGTCAGATATGAATTTATCAAAAGCCACTATGAAGTCTAGGTTGTTTTTGCGGTCTGGCATAAGGGCAAAGGATAAGCCTAAATTTAAAACTAAATGTTGATTTACAGTAAGGGGGGTGTTGGATAAGTTTAAAACTTTGTCTTGTTGTTCAAGATTATTCCATGCGCTATTATCTATTAGGTTATTTAACTTGCGTAAAAGTCTGTTGGAATGAGTCACGCTATTATAGGCAGCAATGTCGGAAATCCAACCCTTTTGCATTTACCTACCCAAATACCTTAGCCAAATCCCTGATTAACGTCCAACAAAAGACATCGCCCAAAGACTCTGGGGTATATGAGATCCCATGCCAGGACTGTGACCAATCTTACATCGGATTTACAGGTAAATCACTTCCCCAGAGATTAATACAACACAAACGGTCAGTTAGGTATGGACAACAGAACTCTGCTATTTTCAACCATATAAATGAACATAACCATAGAATAAACTGGAATATGTCACGTGTAATTTATAGCAGCAACTGCCGGTACAAGAGTCAAATGATGGAATCGGCCTTAATAAAAGAGAAGCAGGTAATGAACATCTCAAAAGGGAATTGGACATCGGACATCGTCGAAGCAGTGTTCATTCAACAACGCTAAGAAGATTAAAGGAAGATTATCAGCGGGGGTGACCTAAATTGGCTTACTTGTGGACGAATCTCTTGGTATAAATACCACCTTTTCTGTAAACTTTTCTCATTCATATACCTGAAGAGAGAGACAGCAGTCTCTGAAATATAGTACTTTTCTCTCTACATTTTGTGTTTTTATGGGCTCCTTTTATTAGATGGAATTCTGTTGTTACAGAACATTTTTACCAGTCATATATATATATATATATATATATATATATATATATATATATATATATATATATATATATATATATATAACGCCTTTGTCTTTATATCTTTTTACAGGCAGCCTCCAGGGGCAAGAGCCCGTGCCAGCACAAGACTGGCTTCAACTCAAGCAACAACAGCTATATCTTCAGTTGCTGTAACCACGCCTTGTAAGTAAGACAAAGTACTTACGTCACAACTGTTTCGCTTTTCCTTCGAGGCTGTAGCTTGTTCGTATAATCATCACGTTTTTACCTTTTTCGTGATTTAAAATCAAACACACACACACACACACACACACACACACACACATATATATATATTATATATATATATATAATATATATATATATATATATATATATAGATATATATATCATATATAAATATATATATATATATATATCATATATATATATATATAATATATTTACACCAGTAGAACGTTGGCGTTTCAAGGTTGAGTCTCGATCTGGGTTCAGTGTTCCTAAAAGGAATAATGATTTTGAATATTTCGATATAATTTGGCTATTGCAAGAGAGATTAGACAAAATTTCCCCCAATTTCATTATCTCCTAACTAGTATAAGCCGCATTATATAATAAAATGGGAGTTTGCGTTTATTGGTGGGGTTTAGGGGGGGGGGGAGGGCTTTTGGGAAGGGGAGTTGCATTGTGCTATGGTCATTTTGTTAACACCAAGAATTACGTTGTTTGAAAGCAGCTTAGACGTTAGAATCAGACATGGAGGGCAGTTCGCAAGACATCCATTATCGGATACATGTTATCTCTCTCTCTCTCTCTCTCTCTCTCTCTCTCTCTCAAATGAAGTTTCCCACTTGATCATCTTCACATCAAAGTTTTTCAACAAGGAGAACAGATTCGCGCTATAAAACATGACCAACCAAAAGCGACCTCTACAGCGTCTGGCTGCCTTGACGAAGTTCTACAAAGTAATTTAAAAACAGTCTCGACCGGAAGATTAAACAAGGAAACTTTATATTAGGAAACTTGGTATTTGCGCGTGAAAGTGGACAGACAGGGCTATAAAGCTAACACAGCATTCGAGCGAAAATTTGAAAAAAGGAATTTTATTGTAAAATAAAAACAAACATTAATATATTTGAAGGCACTCGCGTTTACACAAGTATCAAACTTCATACATATACGAAGTAGTATATACCTAAGAAAGTATGAATATTAAATTTTCATAAAAACTGATGATTTTAATTCATCGCCCAAACACCTGGACCCACAATAGTGGTCCGCTGACCCCTTCTTATCTGACAGCTCGATTCTGGCAGATTACAGATTGCAAATTGCCGTATTCTAACCGTTGCGTTTATTTTCATATTTCCTCTCTTTTATAGACTCAGTTATTATGGAACAAGAATATACCAAAACTAAATACCACGAATCACAGAATTCTAAATACTGGTGAATATTAACCCAGCAAAGATTCATGCCTACATGGTTGACGCGTAAAGAACCATCAGCCCATATATATATTCCCCGGTCAAGAATTCCGTCGTGGCATGAAGGCAGCACTGAGAGAGAGAGAGAGAGAGAGAGAGAGAGAGAGAGAGAGCACTCACCTTATAGGAATTCGACAACGACCAAAGTAGAAAAATTGTAATGGAAGGAAAAAAAGTGATAGACAGCATATAGTTCTTTGCGGCTCAAAGGAATCCAGCCTTTTAGGAAATTTTAATACAAACAGTTTGCGTGAACACAAGATACCGATGAAGTTCAATGTACAGAATACCAGGCTGATGTCGATGAATCTACAGGTAGAATGGGAAAAATTAAGCAACTGTCTAACCAAGTCTCGTAAGTTAACTTGTGCCAATTTAAATAAAAACTTGGTTATTCTTCACAAAGTCTGTATAAATCCCATGTCTATCCACAATGACGCCCGAAATCAATCAAGAGCAAGGTATACATTTTAGTTCCTCAACAATAACTGCCATAATACCAAAAGTACACCACAATATTATTCAAAATTTCGAGAAGTCTTGGAAAGGTATATTATGGTTGGCATCTCAGTAGAGAAGAGAAATAAAATAAAAAAATAATAAGAGGCGCTTCAAGAAAACTGAATTAAATGTACACAAAAAAACAAACTCGAGAAATGTTGACAAACTTCGAGTCAAGAGTCGTCGTGCATCTGGACGTCAGGATCTGGAGAACATTTCAGAAAAGGTTGGGGATTCGAACCAATGAAACGAAGTTCTCGCCATTTCTGGGTTAACTTCTAAGCGGCAGGATGACGTACCATTTGTTGACAAACTTCGAAGGATACGTAAGAAAATATGAGCCAACAAAGCAGTAATCTAGCAGCGATCACGTGCGCGAATATAAAATTCAGTTTCATAATGAAAACCGAAACCAAGTTACTAACTTCTGATATATGTTTAATCCAAACTGTAAATTTATCAATGATAAAGATCAAATTAACACTTCAAGCAAAAAATACCATATACACAAACATACACACTAACAATATATTTTATATATGTAATAAATTCTTGTTAAAACAGGATATGTCTCGAAGTATAAAAGGCCCCTTAAAACCCTCTGGTTTAAAACTAAGGACTTCAATTCAGGATGTGTTGCAATACATGGTTAGTGTTATTCATATGATGGAAAATTCCCGAACTAAATAACACGAACTATACCATGGATGGGAACTCATCCCGAATTTTATACAAAAGCAGCTGTCCATACAAACGTCATATGGTAGAATCTTCACTGATAAAACAACAAGATAAAAGGATCAACCTTACCAATGGAGCCTGGGACTCTGACCATATAGACAATATTTTCCTTAAGGCAATGATGAAGCAGATTAAGACAATTAACAGAACCAACATCGGCTTAGTGGTGACCCCAGGCATTACCTAAGGGCTTATCTCCCACTCCTTGATAAGGGTTGGTGTCAGTCCTTAGCTTTAAACCAGTGTTTATATTACAAATGTCCTTTAATATCCAATTCGCTCTACCTCGGAATTAATATATTTTCAAATATGTTAACCGAAGGGGAATTTTTTAGTAGATATTGATTTCGTCCTCTCGTGAATTCGAACCAGTGCACAGAGGAGTCCTGATTCCTCCGCCGTAGCTTAATGCATGTAAATGAATCACGGTTATGTGATAAAAATTCTCATGTGTATGTATGTATGTATGTATGTATGTATGTATGTACTCGTGTATGTATGTATGTATGTATGTATGTATATACTCGTGTGTGTGTGTGTGTGTGTGTGTATATATATATATATATATATATATATATAATATATATATATATATATATACGTATATATATATTTCTTGAACAAAACAGCTCCACTGTGTATAAGTTATTACTTTCACGGAGGACCTCAACAATAAGGAAGGTTCAAAAGAGCAGATTCTTTATTTCCATGCTTTCAGAAGGGCGTGTGCCTCCATCTTCAAAGATCCAAATAAATGTTTGTTTCTTTATATATATACTATATAAACACCAATGGGGGTTTACATACATGTGTACGAAGAGAACTGATTTCATAATCGTAAAAACACCATAAGATACTGAGAGAGAGAAGAAGAGAGAGAGAGAGAGAGAGAGAGAGAGAGAGAGGAGAGAGAGAGAGAGCAAGGCTACCATCCTTTAGAATTTTTTTTTTTTTTTTAACAAATACATCAGACTTACTCGACTTCTTTAAGTGACCTACTTACAACAATACCTACAAATCTTCAGCGAAATATAACGATTGATGAACTTGTACCTTCCACCGTTTTCGAGACTTCTAAACACAAAAATCCCGAACGCCAGACGCGAATCTGGTGCCGCAACAGCTTCATTTCTCGTCTCCCTTACCCTTGGAGGCCATCCTCTACTCTGTCGCTCTCAAGGAACAGCCGTCCGATGAAATCCCAACACACACACACAAACGCGCGCGCGCGCGCATATACACGTACACTCTTAGAATGGTAGCTCTCTATTCCTCATTCCTCTCCTCTCCCTCTCCCTCCTCCTTCCGCCACAACAGTGTTGAACTCTCCTCATCCCCATCCTCCTCGCCCTTCCCCCCGCCCCCGATTCAGAGGGGCCATCGTCTTTTAACAGCACCCAAGCGACCAACTTGTAGCTTCTCCTCCGGCCACTCTAAGCTGCACTATCTGTTCCCATTTCTTCGAGACTCTCCTGCAAATGAGGATATAAATACCCCCGTGGAAACTACTTCAATGCCTCTATCAACTGAAACTACAAGGGGAAAAGTGGGGTATGCACTGAAATACAAAATGTATAGGCGTGCATGTGTGTATGAAAGTATGTTTGTATATATATGTACATACATGCACACAAAATACACATACATACATATGTGTGTGTTTGTGCCACAGTCCGTGACATATCTTATATTCAGGGATATTAGGCCACAAAAACCGTTTAATGTTAATTCACCTTGGGAGTAATTTACAACCAGGGGAAATTAGAAATGATGCGTGCTTTGTCCGCGGCAAGATTTGCGCTGCCACCAACTTTAGAAACAACGATAGACAGCGACCACTGAGCCACCAAGTGGCATAAAAGATTAACATCAACCCAGCTGTACACACACAAAGTCAGAATATATATATATATATATATATATATATATATATATATATATATATATATATATATATATATATATATATACACACACACACACACACATATATATATATATATATATATATATATATATATATATGTATATAAAATCCACGATGGATTTCTGCAAGGCGTTACGACTTTTGTCCTCTGCTAAGAAAAGGACGAGAAGTCGAAAGCCCTTGCAGAACTTCACCGTTCATCTTTCCTTCGAAGATTTTGTCTTTAATTATATATTTATCACGTTCCATATTTTCGCTAATTGTAAGTAGATTAACAGGAATAAGTTTTACATTTAATGCACTAAAGTATTTATGAACGAGACTTGTAAATTCAGCCCTAAAGGAATCACCGTGCAAATACTATCGAAACAAGAAGACATTACATCCAGCCTTTCATTCCAAAAGTGGGACTCATTCAAAATCATTAATCTCGTGTGTCACAATTAATTTTTTCATACTAGTAAAACTAGCGAAAAAAAAAAACGGATCACAACAGAAAAGCTTAGGAATTAATCTTGTGAAAAGCCAAAGGTTCCAGTGAACTCAAGTCGATGACACAACGCCATGCAACTTGAACTATATATATAATTGTAACAGGAAATTGGGTTTTATCTGTGATCAATTCTACAGAATCCTATTTTTGTGGGAATGTGGAGGGATATGTGTCTAGTATATATAAAAAAAAAAACTGTGTCTTCGGGGTGGGCAACATATTTTTTTCGGCCTCCATTATCACCACACATTAATGACCAAGAGAAGTATTCTTTACCATAAAAATGGTTACACGAAAAAACTTGGAAACCGCTACTGATATGAAAGTGAGGCATAGAAGAACAAAATTTGGAATCATAAAAACACATCCAATGCTTCAGTCCCCGTTTCAAAATATCTAATAGTTCGGCTGCTATGGCCGTTCAAAATTTGACTGATATCAGATTTAATATTTCTATTCTCTCTCTCTCTCACAGGAAAGAATTTCATAGGAGAAAAAGATGCAGAATATAAATACATCACGTGATATGACTTTAACTTCATTCCTCAAATGTTATAGGAGATACTGCTACAATTATTTCTTAGGGAAACCATTTGACGCCATTCCAATTGAGGTTTTTATGATGAAAGTGTCTGCATCATCTGAAGCCTCTTCTGTGCTAATGCTGGATGCTCTCATTTCTTGACGTAGAAGTTGAGTTCATTCATTCTTATTTGACTCATTTGCAAAGAAAGACTCTCTATCACAGGGAACTGGAATTTGAGAATGACCTAGGTAAAGTCTAAGAAAAATTAGTGTTGCTAACTATCTTGAGAAGAATTGCTCGGTAATAGTTTCAGTTTTACTTTGCTACCAGGGACCATCATATTCGAAGAACTTATATCTGTTAGGATTTTCTATTCACGTATTCTTGGTCTGCCTGTGATACAGTGCCCAAAATTGACAACCACAAAAAAAAAAAAAAAAAAAAAAAAAAAAACCTATCATAGGTCATTCCCAACAAAAATGTTGAGCCATTCTTTAAAATGGAAGCTCCATTAAAGTAGCGGGGTTTGGGACAATGGAAATGACCTACAGTGTTACAAATACCTTAGACAAGGAACGGCAGTCCAGATTTTTCCAACAAGCACATGAAGATAAGATCAATCCAGAGATTCTACCAACAACAGAAGATGCCAGTCTCCAGCATACTCTGAGAGTGCATCTCCAATTAATAATCTAGAAAGAACTAGATACTGAGCTTAAATCCCAATTGGAACCATTTTTATGATAAAAAAATGCTTCTATTTTGGACGTTAATGTCTGGTGATAAATGAAGCCAACAAAATAGGTTGCACAGCCCTGAGACACACTCATTTTTTTGGGGGTGATACTATATCCCGCCACATTCCCGCAAAAATCAGTCTGTGGAATTTTCCACTTGAAATTTTGCCTTAATTGTATGTTACTATAACTGGAAATCCCTTCTAATAAACAAAGAGCTCTTCTGGCATCACTGTGACAAAAGTAAACTGCAAGAACTTTCTCATGCGCCCACAATCAAGAAGAGACGCAATGGCTACAATTTATATGAGAGGTTAATAATAGTTCTGGATCAAAAGCCACTATCACTAATGCTTTCTCTCTCTCTCTCTCTCTCTCTCTCTCTCTCTCTCTCTCTCTCTCTCTCTCTCTCTCTCTCTCTCTCTCTCGGGATGGATCATGAACCCGGCACAGACGCACCAAATCCATTATTTGCGAGTTCGGGCATCAACAGGCGGTCACAAAAGGCCCCAGCTTTAATTCTCCATCCCACAAAAGGACTAAGACGAAACCCGAGTAACTCCGATGGCAAGTGCCGCTTAAAATGGAGACAGAGTAGGCTGGAGTCCATCACACCCGGGGCTATATGCTCCGTGGAAATTATGGCCCGAGATATTGGATATTCCTCCACCAGCTCCCTTAAAACCCTTAAGCTCCAAAGAGAGATAGACCCATAAATCATCAAACATGATGGCACAGCATCAGCATAGTGTCTGAGACCAGCCAATCTCCTTTATGTTGCGATCGTAGTCCCCAGTCCTGCCAATGCGCTTTGATAAAAAGAAAAAAAGAATATAATATTCGTCTAGTACATTAGATTTCCATACATCTCCTTTAAGAGCTACAATTTTCATAACTTATTTTTTCTATGTTTGGATACAAGAAAACATACCTTCGTCAGTTGCGTACCAATTTTCAAGCAAAACTTGGAAAACACGACCCCAAAAAAAAAAATAAATAAATAAATGCTGTTTTACGAAAAGGAGAAGGAAAAATACCAGACCAATCAAATTGAACGCAATTCTGATATTGCTTCGAGCAGGATCCGAACTACACCAAGAAAAGATTTGTTCTTCAATAAATGTGTGACTTTCATCATGTAAGTCACTAATCGAAATGAAAAGTCAATGCAATATTATTTTCAACCTGATCCAAAGCTCTCGATGGAAATATACAAAACCGCACCTTGCGATATCCTAGCATTACTGACTCTCTCTCTCTCTCTCTCTCTCTCTCTCTCTCTCTCTCTCTCTCTCTCACACACACACACATATCATTTACAGGCATTTTCAAGGTGACATTTATCAAGGACTAGAGACTCTAATCTCGCTACTGAGAAAGTCTGCCTTTAAATTAATCTTAATGCCAGTTATAAAGGCTCTATACATCACGTTTGTTCTGAATAGCTTGTAACTGCTAGAACGCTGCAAATGTCAAAATGGCCACTCACGTCTTCCTGTCTGTGACTTCCACCTACCTACAGCCCCCCCCCCCCCCCCCCCCCCCCCCCCCCCGGGAGATGACGCGCAGGACATGTCCCAGCCATGTCCATCTCCCTTTCATCGTTATTTCACTTACGAAAGGAACTTCGTCATTTCCATAATTTTCTACACCATCCGGCTATTGACTACCAATAATCTTCTTGCAGCTGTTCATCCCGAATCTACAAAACACTTCTGATTTTGTTTTAAAGCACTACCATGAGTCATGTCGGCTCAGCAACACAGATCGTACTGGAAAAAGTTATAATCTACTTACGAACACAATTTCCGTCTGCTTTCTTCTCTGGCCCTTTGAGTCTCGCTAAATTACAACTCTTAGAAAAAAAAATCTTCACTGGACATCACTGCCCAAAAATAATTGAGACTCTTCCTCATTAGCCTACTCCGTCTGGTGTTGTTTCATCTCTTTAGAAAAACTCTGTCCTCAATCATTCATTTTGCCTCAGGTTGATCTCGAGTCGCTGTCTTCCAAAATAAAATGCAAGGAGGGCAAACAGCAAAGGTGACACATCTTCTCTTGTAGCACCGAACTATTTTCTCCAAATTCACTCGACACACCTCCACCAACCTCAATTTTATGTTTCGTTCTTCGAGAGTTCAACTGTCCCTGACTGTTTCTACTGTCAAAGTTCTATTCATAGAAAAGAAATGGCCTGCTACAGAGAGAAAAAGAGAGGAACATCAATGTTGTTGCAAATATGCAAGTGCTGCCTTTTCCAAAACTAGCTTAATAGTTTCTAAGAATTTTATCAACTTCTTTCTCCAGGTCACCTTTCTATGCTGGCTTTGCTATGACTCACAAATCCCATCAACAGACTTTGTGTCTTCATTCCATATGCTGCAAAACATTCTTATTAGTTTACAGGGTGGCATTTAGGTTTCAGCTAAAATTTTTGCAGTGATTCCAACATAATCGGTGCTTTCCATTCACGAAGTTAGTTTATCACCGATTCCTCTTCAAAAACAGTAATTTCGCCCAATAGTAAATTCAGTCTTCTGGTTCTGGTATATCAATCAAAACTACACAAGCAACCAAACTAATAACTAAACGTAAGCATTTACAATCCATATGACAAGCAATAATGTGTGACTGTCACAGAGTTAAAAGCGTCAAGAGTCCTCCAGCTTCTAAAAATCATTTGTTCTCCACTTCATTTGCATCCTTTACAACACTTCTATTTTGGAACGCTGTGCATAGGTGTTCATAGAACTGTTTTTTCATGGGGCAAGAGTCTCTAATCACTGTCTAACAACACTGCCGGCCTATGATGAGAGATGTAAGTAGGTACGAACAGTGGAAAGGGTCATGTTTGCTCAGCGTGAATGATCGAACGGGGTCACTCAACAGGTGCAATGAAAAGATGAAACGGGTTTTTTCGGAATCCAAAGCTGCAAAAGTGAAATCAAGTAAGAGCGACTCCAAGATTCCATAAAAGCCATGATCCTGACGTGATGGCTGTCAATTCGTGACATGAGAAGTGGTTTATATGCCTGCTAATTTAGGATCCAATGTTTCCCAAGTTGAAAGCCGTGTCACATAGTAGGTGAGGCAAGGATCTTTGTAGTTTTGGAAAATACAAGAGCCAAAAGATACACACACCTTTATGAAAGTATTGTGCGATCTAATTAGCATGAAAATACATGCGAAAATGACCTTCAAAGGACGGAGTGCGTTTATGGTCAACTGTGAGAAATAATGGCAAGATGAAGGTGAAAATCCCAACAACCGATTAGCCTAGACGTGGTATGCAAAAGGGCTACCATAGTAGATAGAAAACGTCAATTTAGGATAACAGAAATGAACTGTGAAGTAAATGTTGAGGTGGAAGGGAAGGGACGTCGTCTCCCGCGCTGCTTCTAAGAGGCAAAATACGTATCCTCCTTAACTAATAAGTATCATAATAATGCAATGATTGGTGGGTTGTCTCCACAGTAGCCAACACGGGTAAGTATGACACACACACACACATACACACACACACGCACATATATATATATATATATATATATATATATATATATATATAATATATCACGGGTTCGTTTCCCGTTACCAGACATCATGATCTCTTCAAATTTCTTTGAAGTTGGAGCTCAAGGCTTTGTAGTGAGAAGCGTATCTAAAAAAAAAGAGCAAAGGATCTGAGAGTTAAGAGGGCATTGTGACTATTACAATTTCATATATACATATATATATATATATATATATATATATATATATATATATATATATATATATATATATATAATACATCCTGGGTTCATTACCCCCAAATCTCTTAACCTAACATTTTCATCAGTTTTTCTTAAAGCCTACAAGCTGTAAGTTTCCTTCTCCCTAGCTATGCCTGTGAGTCTACTGGAATTCGAAAGTCCATCCCCTTACCAACCAACACCCTTTTTTTTTTTCTTCCTTTTTTTCTTGGAGTGGCAGAGCGTAAAAGAGGATATTCTTGTCTTGATCTCCTTCACATAAGACAAACCAAGCACAAAACCTTGACCGAATCTGGAGTGAGAAGAGGCTTAGCAAATGTTGTTCAAAAAGTCTTCGCTCCTCTGAATGGACGACCGACTGAATGAACTGTCGATACAAACAACTTGGTTACAGGCCTCCGGAATACGTTTAAGCTATAAATATCTTCCATTTATCTAAGGAAAATCTGAGGAAATCCATCTGAAAGATTCACTCGGTCCTTGTCATGAGTAATAACTACTGTCAGTCAGCATACTTAAACAAGTCCCTTTCAAAGTATACAATGACCTGAAAACTAAAACAAGCTTAAGGGCGTGGACGATGGGCTTTACGAACACACTAGCTTATATACTTACTAAGCAAGAGGTCGGCAGTATGGAGAATTTCCCAACGCGGAGCTCTTCGCAAACCACATTCAATAACAGCAGCTCATATCAACATCCAAGTGCCCTCCCCTCCCCTCCCTCCCCTGAGTATGTGCGCCATGTATGTGTATTCATTAAATCTAAATCCCGTCACCACCCCCGCCCGCCCACTGCCTCACTCTCTCTCTCTCTCTCTCTCTCTCTCTCTCTCTCTCTCTCTCTCTCTCTCCCCTAAAGAATCAATACAGTAGCACCTCCTTCCCATTACCCAGCGACAACCTCCTCCTCCTCCTCCTCTTCCCTCCCACCCTAACTACCCTTCCTCTTTTCCTCATTTCCTCTTCCCTTTTATAGTAGATCCCTTTCGTCCCTTACGCTCCACCGCTACTCTGGCCACCATAGCTCCTACTCACTCTCATTTTCCTCCTCTCAGCATTTTGGACACTTTTCGAAAACTGTGGAGATTCGAGGAGGGGGAGGGGGGAGGAGGAGGAGGAGGAGGGTGGGGGGACAAAGAGAACGGACGGAGGCAATATCTACACAATTTGACTAAATGTTACCGAGCGGTTCTTTCCCTGCCACACTGAGGCTCAGAGCGTCCGTCCCTCAAAACTGCTGCAATGGAATGAATGCCGGGAAGTCGGACGATTCCCCATCTGTTTGCTCCGTCTGATCCTGGCGATTTTCTCACCGCTCATGAAGGAAATGACGATGGCCAGGAATGCAGTATTCTCAAATTCTGTATCTCGCAAGATTTAAAACTGACATTAGCATTACAATTTTTCGTGTGCATTTGTACAGATTCCAAATCCTGCACTGTAAACCATCCCAGCCAATTTTGGACTATTTCCAAACTGTCTGGGAAAAGTTCCCAGGGGAGGTGAAGCGTTTTCCAACGCATAAAACTTTGAAATACCAACAAGCGTCTACCTTATGAAAGGTGATCACTGACAGTATACGATAATTAAAAGTAGAAACAGTAATGACCAGAGTTCAACATGTCAAATTCGAGTGGTCATCTTTATAGTATTGCCAAAACCACCAAAAACTTTTGGAGTGACTTCCGTCCCTCTCCAAAATCCCAGCCCATAATAACCTGATCTCAATCCCCACTGAACGACTACTAAAAGACAATTAGCAGTAGCATATTAATAAAGAATTTACTTAGAATCGTTAAAAATGTCTACGTTACTAACTACTAATTCTAACAATAAAGAATGGCAAAAATATTATCCCGTACCTGTGCCTTTAGTGTCAGTGCTACCATCCGTAAATTCTATTGAGCAAAAACTTCAGTTACATGCATCCACGTAAGAGTTAATGCGCACAAAAGAGAGCATTCACACATTATTTGGACACGCTGCAGGAATGAAAACTGCACAAATCATTGAACCATTGAACGGAGTAAAGTAAGCACCAGCTAATCAGTTTTCTTGACCGTCGAAAAGATGGCTCTTGAAGTAGACATTTTACATACATTTTCATATGCGTATAAACAATTCAACGAAAGCAATTCATGACAACTGGGTCCATTAATTACTAAATCCCATGAAATAAATGCTTCCTCATACCCTTCAGCGTACTGCGACAATCACTATTTTTTCCCTCGTTCACTCATATATACATGCATGCATACATACATACGTACATATCCAAAATGATCTGAATTTTTGATTTTCTCATACTTTTGGACATACTTATCATTACACGACTTGAAACTGAGGGAAGGATTAGATGACGAAATTCCAGATTCCACGGTGTGATATGAACCTATGTATGGTAGGTTAGGGGAAGTTAGTCACTCTGCCACAAAGAATGAGGTTAACTTCAGCACATTAGACGCCAGACTGCTAAAGGGAGAAATCCAGCGGTCTTCAATACACTGATTAAGCCAACAAATGAGCAATTTTGAGTCATTCACCTACTTTTCTGCCTATGGAATCCTATATATATATATATATATATATATATATATATATATATATATATATATATATATATATATAATATATATATATATATATATATATATATATGACAGGTAAAAATGTTCAGTTAAAACAGAATTCCATCTAATAAGAGGAGCCCATAAAAACACCAAAATATAGAAAGTAAGTACTATATTTCAGAGACTGCTGTCTCTCTCTTCAGGTAGGTAATGAAAAAGAAAAGTTACAATAAAGGCGATATTTATACTAAGAGATCCATCCACAGGTAGCCGTTTTCGTACTAGGTCACCCGTGCTGATAATTTCTCTTTAATCTTCTTAAGCATTGGTTGAAGGAAGATTTTATCTATGATATCAGAATCCCAGGTGATTTGAGATATTCATTAACTGTTTTTGTTTAATCAATGGTACAAAACCAGATGATATAGTCAGCAATGATTAAAAAAAGACAGGTAATGAACATCTCAAAGGTTGACTGGGATTCAGATATCATGAATATCATCTTCCTTCAACCAATGGTTAAGAAAATTACAGAGAAGTTATCTGCAGGGGTGACCTAGTAGTCAAACGGCTACCTGTGGTTGGATCTCTTGATATAATACTGCCTTTTGTGTAACTTTTCTCATTCATTACCCACCTGAAGAGAGAGACAGCAGTCTCGGAAATATAGAACTTACTTTTTATATTTTAGCATTTTTATGAACTCCTTATATATATACACAAACAAACAAAATAAAACCTCAACTTAAAGACTGCACTTGCCAGGTACACCATTATGCTTATTTTTTCTTATACTTCTAATAAATGAGATACAATTTTAGATAAATTTCTGAATATTCTGAATAAAATATTGAGTGTAAAATGCAGGTAAGTTTAGGTTAGGAACCGTGTGGGTTTGGTAGTACGTATGAATATATATATATATATATATATATATATATATTATATATATATATATATATATATATATATATAAAATATACACATACACACAAACATATACATATACACACCACATATATATATATATATATATATATATATATATATATATATATATATATATATATATATATATATATATATATATAGATATAAAACCAACCCAGCCACTGGGAGGAACGAATCAGTTAAATATCTTTCTCTGCATCTTTTTACACTTTTATGTACGGTCGCTGATATATCTATATCTATATCTACCGGAAGGGAGAGAACAGCAGTCTCTGAAATATAGTATTTTTCTCTCTATATTAATAGGTGTTTTTATGGGTCTCCTATTAATATATACTTATATATATATATATATATATATATATATATATATATATATATATATATATATATATATATATATACTATATGTATATATGTGTGTGTGTGTAATCAGCGACCGTACATAGAAGTGTAAAAAGGTGCAGAGAAAGATATAAACTATATATATATATATATATATATATATATATATATATATATATATATATATATAGAGCTGAATTGAGATAATTTTTTAGATAAATCTCTAAATTAAATGTTACGTGTAAAGTGCAAATAAGTTTAGGTTACAACCGTGTGGGATTGCTGATATATATATATATATATATATATATATATATATATAAATATATATATTATATATATATATATATTTATATATATATATATATATATATATATATATATATATATTCGTATATATATATATATATATATATATATATATATATATATATATATATATATATGCGAACCATCCATGTCTTGCGCTATTTTCTCTGTTCGTTTTAATTATTCCTATATCCACATATACTCCAATGATAATTCCCCATTTTCATCTTTTTATGACACTTGTATACTTGCCTCTTGAAAGTAAACAAATCCACAAGATACCATACATTCCAAGGAAAGATACCTACATTTGCAGGATATAAATTCCCTGACCCCATTTGTACAACTCCCAAGTCTAATTCATGTAATGCCTTGGCCTTTGTTTGGCTTAATGAGGGAGCAGGGCTGTTTCATTGTCACGTGATGCCTACACATGTTGGAGTAGCCGCCGTTCTTAAAAACTATCACCAATCCCCCAGGGAGGCTGCACCCCTCCTTTTCGTCTTACAGAATACTGGGGTGAGAGATGTGAAACCACAGAAATTCCATTTGCCACAGTTTGGGACTCTGGTGTGGTCCAGACGCGCAACTTCTACATTAGATTTGTATTCAAGCTCCACCCTTCACAGATTTTCACCCTGCCACTATATTCATCAGTATTACTGCACACTTTCCATTCATCAATGACTTCATGCCCATTGGAGAGTTGTACCACCCCTTCAAGAGTGAAGATACCCTTAAGGTAGGTACCGGTCGTTGCTTCTTCGACAAGTAGCAATCATACCACATATAAATATCTTATTACCGAAGTTACACCCCTGAACACCCATCTCCCCACCCCGACAAAAAAAAGAATGAAAGAAAAAAAAACCATCCCCTAAATACAACTTAAAAATTGAGTTCAACTCTCTCTATCACCATATTCCTCATTTGTTTATTTTTTCTTACAGAGATTTGTAATCATTTCATATTAAACTTTATTAGAAAAAACACGGTTCTTACTTGTTTAGAATTTTGTATCTAGTCTTGTTTGTTCAACAGCAAATCTAGCTTAACCATGTTGTCTTTTTTCAATAAATCTTCTAACAGTTCATAATAACTAATCAGATGAATAAAACGTTAAAGTCTTTACATGCAGTCTTGATGACTCAACGGTGAGAATATCTTCATGCTTAGAGTGCGACTTAAAACCCACAGCCTGTTTCACATTTGCTTCTTCGTTTGTCTGTGAAACCCATTTTTTTAATAGATACAGCACCTGGGTCGCTTTTCGGAAAAAAGGGAGACAAAAGAAGCCCCTAAACCTGTTTGAAGTTTGAATTTCTGGGATTTAATTAATTCGTGACTTCTTTGCTGGTGATACTTCTACCAGGCACGCACGAGCGCGCACACACACACACACACATATATATACGTATATAATATATATTATGTATATATATATATATATATATATATATATATATATATATATATATAGTGTTTGTGTATTCGTAACTGAGGTTAAATAAGGTCCGCAAATGTTGCGACCAATAAAATTTTCAAATTATCTTAAGGAATATTTAACATGAATATATTAGGTTCATTAACGTTATTAACTACTACTGAGAGAGAGAGAGAGAGAGAGAGAGAGAGAGAGAGAGAGAGAGAGAGAAGGGCGGGAGGGAGGAGGAGGATAACAACTGGGAGATTAATCAATCTCAAGTACGTACTGCTGTAGCATGACTGACCAGTGCACTGGGAGTGTACCCTCTAACCCGGGCCTCATAATGTGCTTCCTCGCAACAACTAATCAGAAAGACCTTCACCCAGTCCCATTGTATAAGCTGCTTGTCCTGTAAGTTGCTTGGTACATTTGGGTGCCCGAAACAAAGAACCTGGATTAAATACTGACGTTTAAAAATAGTTCTTATATAACAGTCAAGACTGGTTTAGTAAAGGTATTCAGGTAATTCGGATGAATAAAAACAACAACATAAAAGTACTTGATGGAGTTAAAAAACATTTCTCCTCGATTATAAATGTATATATTTAACACGAACCTTGTACTATATAACTACGACCGTGTGAATAAACGTGTAGGGTCCTCATTGTGGATAGTTACTCGTGAAAATCAAAGTACTGGCTGGCTGATATTACAAACCGACGGCTCGACTTCTGGGTCAGAGAGGCCCACGGAGAGAGAGAGAGAGAGAGAGAGAGAGAGAGAGAGAGAGAGAGAGAGAGAGAGAGAGAGAGAGAGATAGAGAGAGCGAGAGAGAGAGAAGAGAGCAAGAGAGAGAGAGAGAGAGAGAGAGAGAGAGAGAGAGAGAGAGAGAGAGAGAGCACCTTTTACGAGAACTCTAGTACCGGCATTGGCAAGGACCAAATTTTTTGGCGTTTATTTCATGACCGATCTATGCAAATATAAAGGCACTTCCAAAGGGATAAGGTTAAGCTCTGTAATTTGAAATGTTCGAATACGAGTACACTTTTCATAACGCTTTTGCCTAAAGGAAAACTTAAATAAAGAAACAGTTAACACAACAGAATTTTACTTCTGATATTGAATGACACTTGTCGTCGATGCAGCTTAAGAGATATGATATTAGCAGCGCATAAAGACTCTCTTGATAAAAACAGTTACAAGCGATTATATTTGATCTCAATTTAAAGGTAGACTGACGACAAACAGCTGACAACTATGCACATACTTCGCCTGTCAAGCTTTCAGTTTATGTCATGTTACCGGCGCTTGGCAGCTTCAATCTGCTGCAATTGCTGACGACGTTCATCACAAGGTTCGCGCAACTAAAACGGCTGCAAATACATTGCATCAACGGCCACTGACCGTCACCTGCGGATGTCACTCAACCAAAAATGATGTTGAAATGTTTACTCAAAACAAGCATATCCCTATTACTTCCGCAATTGAAAGATCTCTGCTCAATCACCAACAACTAAACTGTAAATATGAGCGGGGCCACAAAACCGACTTACACACGGCAAGAAATCGAAATTTGTTTTCGTCTTTATTGGCTGACAGATACCAAAGGTTCAAACCAGGACTCCTGTACTGTGCAACACTATCATGCCAAGGGTCCGAGCTGACTTCCGTAATCAAAACCAACCAACCACTCAAATATTTTCTACATCAAATTTTAACCTTCAAATAAGGCCATGTTTCATTCTAACCTATATGGGTGACCAGCAAAGAAATTTGGATGTCCACTGACCAACACCAGTGTTTAATGAAAACTCACCTTCCAAAGGAAAAGGACGTCCAGGTTGATGTCAGGAAAGAAATTCCCTCCGTGTCTGCATCTCCATTTCCTCCCTAGAACTGACGGCGTTGCCAAAATAAACAAACGAGTCCTCTAACTTCATGCAAACAACATCTCACGGCTAACAAATTCTGTATTCTACATTTCAGGAGCCTTAACATTTCTTATACTCACTGGGTAACATGTTACAAACATAATCAATTTCTTTCCCAAGTCTCTAAGACTATTTGCTACCTACTGTTACGCAGCACAATTCTTTTTCCAGAATTCGACCATTCCGCTAATCTCAGAAATTTCTTATCCCTAAAATGCCAAGTGGCATTTTCAGATGATTCTTAGTAATAATGTATAGATTAAAACTTTTCGGATGATATGAGACGTAAAACTCTGAGTAACAATAACATACTGAAGTAAGCACTAATAAAAATATATATACAACTTAAAATATGAAAGATGAAAATGAAATGACGCTGAATATATGTCTAGACTGAAATACACGGACGGACATAATAATAATAATAATAATAATAATAATAATAATAATAATAATAATAATAATAATAATAACTATTTAATTTTGTAATTGCCTTGCGCAAAGCAGTCTAGTAGTCTGACAAGAGACTACTGCCATAGCTGTTTCAACTTCTAAAACCTGTATCTTAAAACTAATGTATTTAACAAATTTCACATCAGTCGTGATACACATCAGCATTTTAACTTCATAATTCACTGCGATAAAATTTACTGCCGACAAGGAAGTCACCATTCAGGCCATATTGTTAAGTTTGAAAGGGGCATAAAAAATTTCTTCCGCGATCGAATAATATAAGCTGCGATCATTAGTGTCAAGTCCATGCCCTTCTTTCACCTTTCATAAACAGCTGAGGCAGCGATTCATAATCACTGAGAGAGAGAGAGAGAGAGAGAGAGAGAGAGAGAGAGAGAGAGAGAGAGAGATTTCGGACGGATAGCAATAGTGAGTAAATGACCCAAGTTTAAAGGGAAGCGCTCTGTCTGTCGGAGAGCAGAAGCACTCTTTGGTCGAGCGAAACAAGCAGCGCAAAGGCTCAGAAGGCGGAGTTTCTATCCTCACTCCGAGTTCAAGGCAGCTGAAAACATCATGGTCAGAAACTCTTTCGTAATGTACCTTTGAAGAAACATCATTTCCCATGACAGCAATTCTGTGAATACCTAAACAAATAAGCGATGCTCTACTAACACTTCCTCATGCGCTGCTTTCCTGCAGCATTCACGCCATAAATCTGATGACATTGTTCGCACTCTGCCTTAGAAAGGAAAACTCTCCTTTCAACTTCACGGCATCAAAAAACTTGTCACTGAGAC
>NC_087204.1:57140131-57200131 GCF_015104395.2 Macrobrachium nipponense | reverse complement strand
TCCATCCTTTCCCTAAGCTAACTTTTTTATCACTTCTATTATATCTCCACAATTCTTACCCTGTCAATTCTTTAACCGCACTTACTGCGCACATACCTTCTTTTTTTCTTCCATTTGCCATCAACATACTACATACTCTAATTCCATACAGAAGTTGGCCCAACACTTCCTCAGCACATTCTCCACTTAACTTCCACTGGAAATCAAATCATGACAACACACATACATATCAACACACACACACACACACACATATATATATATATATATATAATATATATATATATATATATATACATACTATATCTATATAATGAAAGGCCAAGGTGCTCACAACTGATCCTAAGAGGCCATAAAAGAATTTGGAACAATAGAGTATATAAGACACTGGCTACACAGAGACAAGAGAAGATGTGGGTGCAGAGCTGTATAATAAAAAAGAAGGGTCATGGATAAAGTGTGTACAAGATGACGTAAGAAGATGGAGTATATATTTGTAGTTGGTGACAACAGACGAGAAGTTGCATAATCTTTTATAGTTTTCTAAGGGTAAATGGACGTCAATAAGCTGGAGATATGAATGTCACTAGAAACGGTAAGTGAATTATATTTTGCTTTACTTTAACATGTATTATCATTATCATTTTTAGTAGATAAAACCCATTCACATGGAACAAGCACGCAAGAGCCATTCACTTGAAATTCAAGCTTCCAACGAATGTTGGTTTCAACCTCACAATGCAGACCCCACACTGCAGCAGTAACTGATCATGATGCAGAGCCAGTAATTCTTCATCGCCTGGGGGAGACCGGAACCCGCGACATCTGAGTGGCATGCCACGATATTAATCACTAAACCAATGGACCAACCAGCTGGTAGGCCCTATCCGAGTGTAAATGACAGGAGATAAACAATATTTGTATAGCGTGCATGATGGAGAGAAAAAAAAAGATGAGTAGATGGGAAGTAAATATTGAATGGGTGGTACAGTAAATAACCATAGGTGAGGGTTACACCGTAAGTTTTGATGAATATTATTACTTAGCGTGTAATTGTGATAATCACATTGCCCTCTTTACTTCTCAAATTCTTCGCACATTCTTGGATACGCTGGTCACTACAAGGCCTTATATTCAAATGCAAGAATATGATGTAATTCTGTCCTGTAGCAGGTTTCGAATCCGCATACCGAGTAAAAGAACGAGGTCACGTGGCCGTTCAACGTGACCTCGTTCTGATACTCCGGATGTTGGTTCGAATCTTGCTATGGACATCGGAATGGTTTCACAATCTTCCATTTGGATCTTAAGCTTCTGCTATACTAAACACATCCCAAACTGTGAAGAATTCTATAAGAGGCCACTTTGGTTATTACAAGTACATACGTATCTGGTAAAACGTGACCGGTAGATTCTATATATGTGTGTATGTACGTACATACTATATATATATATATATATATATATATATATATATATATATATATATATATATATATATATATATATATATATATTATATACTTTTATAATTGCGATGATAATTCAGTCCGAAATTACACTTCAAAATCACAAAAAATTTCCCTGAAATGTAGAAAGAAGATGCGGAGTTGCAATCTCCCTTCCTTGGAGAGCTTTCATCATTTAACCTTAGAGAAGAGAAGAGAGAGAAGGGAGAGAGAGAGGAGAGAGAGATAGAGAGAGAGAGAGAGAGAGAGAGAGAGAGAGAGAGAGAGAGAACCATTACATCTTGTTTGCGAGGTTGCCCCAGGTCCCCTCAGTGTGGGGCACCTCTACTGTCTACCAGAGAGTTGCTATAGAGAAGAGAGGAGAGTGTGTAGAGAGCGAGAGAGAGAGAGAGAGAGAGAGAGAGAGAGATTCACACTTCTATATAATGTAATGAAAGAGAGAGAGAGAGAGATTCACACTTCTATTTAATGTAATTCATCAAAAAATCCAAGGTAATTTGTAAATATTGTAGGTATACATTTTTGTAATATTTTGTAATATCTTACTTATGTAAATGACATGTAATATTTTTCTAAGAAAAATGTTTAAAAAATCCTTTCGGGAATGGCTCGCAACACACCCTATAGCTTAAACCCTGTCGCCTAATTAGGCAAGGGAAAAGTGTAACAGAGCGCTAACAGAACAGTAAAATCCACTCTAACATTCCCGTGCACCTTAACCTTTAACGATCACGGACATGAATTTCCTGGAATGACAAGAGAAAAAAATGGATTCAGCGCGATGAAAGGCTTAATTACAGTACGGAAACGGTCTCCATCGAGACGGAACAAGGGCAACCCGACCCCAAATGTCAAAAGCAAAGGCCTAGCTAGCTAGAGTCTGCTCATCCATGATCCCACATGTATTTCTGGTCTTTCTTTGCACTTGAGAACAGAATGGATACCTGGATAACAAGTCCAGTTTCGCAATGCGCACTCAAGGTAATCTAACGCTATTTACGTTCCTCATCCTATTAGAGAGGTGTGATTAGGATAGAAACAACAGCACTCATCATGTTTAACAGTGGACGCGGGGCAAAGCCTCTTAAATGAGATTATGACCAAAGAATGAGGGGAGAACTTTGAGCACTAGGAACACATATAGCCGCTTTCATTCAGCAGCTAAACCTGTCAAGGCCTCTCCCGAAAAAAATTGCTGCATAATGTGTAAATGTAACAACGGCTCTCGCTAATACACAAAAATACGAAAGCCAGGGAGGGACATGCCAATTTGCTCACGATCTCGAAATATAATAAGTAACTTTATCGGTTATACATGACAAGGAGTCAGTCAAAATTACATTTCGTGACATACTACTTAACACCGTTAAGGTGGAATTGTAAAGAGTCAAATAGAGAATATATATGTATGTAGCTTGGAGTGAAGACCCCTACCAATAAATCAGGCTTATCTTTGCCTAACAACAGATACTATGACGAATAGCAATTTTGCTTTTGTTTTATTTTTGTAACATCACAATAAAAAAAACAAAATAAACCTACAATAATAACAACAACAACCGTAACAATACTCAAGTCGATCATTAGGGTAAAAACAAACTGAAATATCACTACAATTTCTCAAAAATTATTCTCATAAGGTAACTGCATAGTTGAAAGTTGAATTCAGTGTAACACAAAACCGTACGTAGACCATCTCAAAAGAAAACAGATACATCAATGGCCTCAACACCTACCCTGTTCGACGATATTTAGGGAAACTCGAGCACAAACGAAAACCCGACGAAAGCCTCTCTGGAAAATAAAGAAATCTAAAAATATCGCACCTGGGCGACATCCTCCTCCCAGGAATGTTCGATGGGGCAAACAGGATCTGAGCAGAGGGTGGCTTGCGTATTTTACCCAAATACCGGTACTTTAACATAATGGAACTGAGCGCTTGGACAACACTTGCTTCTGGACACAGATGACGAGATGCTTATTGCCTTTGATAAGATTAAATGGCATCCAGTGTACTCTTTAAAAATGAGGGGGTTTTTAGCGCAGATATATGCAATTTTGGGGCAGAATCGTTCATTTGAGAAAGCAACAGGAAATTCCATGTAAATGCTATTTCTTAAGAAAAACAATGCTAGCCGTGAGAAATTTCAATATGCACGCCATTTTTTCCACGATGGCTGCAATGCGCTGAATAACAACTACGCTATATATAATTTTAATTTTTTTATACTTTTTTTCTATACCTTGGAATTCATTTATTGATCTATTTGTCTTATCTAGCTCCATCTTTAATGCACAGGCTAATTGAATAACCTCAAAAAAAAAAAAAGAATTTTGTACTCTCTGGCCACCATGTAGCGGTCAAATAACGGTCACACAGCATTTCTGTCAGGATAGAAGTCGAGATTGAAAGACATTAATTGGTTCGGATTTCAAGAGATGATGAATGGATATTTATTCCCAATCCTACTGTAGCCAACAACGACCGCAATATTGCAGCCACCACAGCAAGCGCACCCTTCCTGAATACAAACATTTCAATCTGTCAGCACCCAATAATACAAGCATTCGCCTCTCCCAAGGTTATGGATATTGTGCAAAAACTGCCCCCTTGCTACCTTAATCATACACCAACATCTACCCAGCCTTCTTCAATAACAAGAATCCAGTTCCAAGTACCAGTTGCCAGATCTAAGTCTTAACCAAAGTAACCTCAGACTTAAATATGAATGGTGTAAAACGTTCATGGTACCACGAAACAATGTCAAGCCACCAAGCAAGCCAGAGGCAAGCTACAGGGATACTGCTGAGACATATCACATTTCCGCTGCTTCTTCTGCAAGATCAACCTCATTGCATTGCCACCATTAAGCAAGCCATGAACAAAATATGGGGAGGTGTGGCATTACCAGTTCTAACTGTTGATTCCCCAACTTTATGCACTGCACTGCACCGGCTTAACAAATCCAGTGGCACTGGCCATGTGAATATGGTGAAAATTGGCTTCGTGGTCATGTTTGGCTAACTACATATCGAGATATCAGTGCTGAACTCTATTGGGTAACTGGTAGAGGACAGTGGATGGACGTGTGGTTTTGTTGTAGCAGATTAGCCTCTTCTCCCTCGCAGATTCAATTCTGTCCGCTATCAATGCTACTCATATTCTCCAGGCACACCAGATCACAACACACTGTTCAATTCAACTCATGAAGAAGGCCTCATTAGCTTCCTGAACGGTTTAACAATGACAATAAAGACACCACTTTGGAAAAGTTTAGGGTTGTCCAGTTTCAGTTCTGGTTCTTGATTTGCAATAAAAAGTTAACCACTTTCCAAAAACTACTATCACTTAGGGCTGGAAAGTTCGTACTGCACCATAAATCACCGAGAACTGATATACTATCCCATTGCCAAAAATAATGTCAACTACTTAATGTTGTTGGCTTCCTATTCATCTTCACGTGTGCAAAGCAGCAGCACCCAAAGTCAACTGCGAATTTTATTAGGGAAATTTAACTGTTGTCAAATCTGCCATGAATTTCTTTTCAATGGCTGCTGACCCAAGCCCACAAGCAGAATAACGCAATCATCATTCATCAGGATCCATCAGCTCTAAAGGTGGATGGCATATTATGAAGCAGTATTTAGGGAGTGTAGATGCAGTGAAAGTGAGTCATCACCAAGAACAGTCACCAACATTTTAAGAAACGATAAATATCTTTTGCAAAAGTCAAGAAATTTCACCCCCGATGCAAAGGACATGGTGGATCATCCTGCAGCTCATATAATTGTAATAAATTGTGAAAAGGGGGAAAGATCAGTTCAAAACTTATTTTGATTAACAAGCTGACAGCCATTGTTTCTAATATCAAATCTGATCTGAGCCAAGATCCAATATGAGGCTAAATTACTTGGGGAAGATTTCCAACTGTTTTCCCAGCCTTTTCCTCTGCTGCCAAGCAAGAGGGAGTCACACACACACACATATATATATATATATATATATATATATATATATATATATATATATATATATATATATATATATATCTATATATATGAGAACTTTTCAAACATGAAATCAGTCTTTCCCCCTCCACTCACTAAGATGGGTAAACTACACACAAACAAACAAAAAAAACACACACACACACACACACACAGACACACACACACACACACACACGATATATATATATATATATATATATATCTATATATATATATATATATATAAATGCACTAAGAGAAAATGCCAGAACCTGATGTATTGATTGTAGATGACGCATCACTCAAGGATATGATAGCGCCAAAATGACAAAAGGCTTTTCAAGATTATGACAAAAAGGGCATCTTTCCTAAAGCAGAACATTACAGAAGTAATCATAAGAGAACAAACACCATTGTGATGTATATACTATCAGTCTAGCCTGATAAAGCAAGATTTAAATTAGGAAAATAAGTTAACAAGCAACTATTTCAATTCGAATTTTCGGGTCTTACCGAGGCTTTAGCCTCGCCGATTGGGAAAGATTATGAAGGCTACTCTAAGTAAAGCAAAGCGCCAGGCCTGGTACCTTTCCCTTTTCCAGCTGGGTGGACTGGGAGCAATCCACTAGCGGCTAGCCTATCGAATGTGAGCCTTTCGGCTATGGTGCCCACTACAACAATGCAAACAAAAAGAAAAAAGCCGTCATATTTAGCCTTTAAAAACGGCGACAAAAAGTTTATTTCACATCGCAGATTTCATCATCGTTACCCAATGTTCAAAACCTTAACAACAACAAATG
This sequence comes from Macrobrachium nipponense, assembly GCF_015104395.2. Classification (NCBI taxonomy): domain Eukaryota; kingdom Metazoa; phylum Arthropoda; class Malacostraca; order Decapoda; family Palaemonidae; genus Macrobrachium; species Macrobrachium nipponense. The sequence continues at coordinate 57,193,872 of NC_087204.1, read as the reverse complement.
ACAATAATTTTAAAATTGCACAGCAGCTTTTAAAAGTCAATTAAGAATTAATCAGTAAGAGTTGAAGATAACAGTCACGAATTTTCACAGCATAATAAATAATTCTAGTGGCAAAATATTCTTATCTTACACCGTTCAACATTAAAACCTTTATATCTGAAATCCATTTTCTACAATCTTATGTCAATTGAAAGTCCTATACTTACAAGCATATTAAATATTTTTTTCCATAAATGTTGCCCATTCCTGTTTTTCGTTATAAAGTAACCATGACTCAACCCATTACACTTGTCACTGAATAATCTCTCTCTCTCTCTCTCTCTCTCTCTCTCTCTCTCTCTCTCTCTCTCTCTCTCTCTCTCTCTCTCTCTAATCTGGATAAAAAACGAAAACCAAAATGATCCCGTCCAGAATGACCAATACGTTACTAAATTCAATTCATTTCTCAATTTCCTGGAACCAAGTACCCATTTGATAATGGATGATGAGAGTTTAAGATGTTATTGTCGACCGGTAGACAGCAATAATAATAATAATAATAATAATAATAATAATAATAATAATAATAATAATAATAATAATAATAATAATAATAATAATAAGTGTGGCGCCGTGGAGGAGTGGGTTAGGTCGTCAATAGACTTAAGTCAAGTTAAGTCTATTGACTTAACTTGGATGGGTGACCGCTCTCCTCTGCGTTGATTCCTTGGGAAAGGATCTTTACCATAATTTCCTCAGTCTACTCAGCTGTAAATGAGTACCTATCCCTGATGGGTAGGGGTCCAGCTATGGGTTAAATAGCAAAACAAAAATCAGCAATGATGGAAAGAAATGAACGACACACGAAGAAACACCGACGAAGTAACAGAGAGGACGGAATGGGTAGAAAGATTAGACAATGGATGGAGCCAGATACAGAGAGAACAAAGATCCCCTCCATGAAAGCCTACAACACCAAGAAATAAGGGAGAAAGCAAGTGAGGTCAATGAAATAATGGGCATAATACACACAACCAGTATCACAGAAACAAATAACTTGACATATGCAGGAGCAAGATTAGTAGCAGAACTGATGGGATTCGAACACAACACCACCAGCAACAACCAACCCAACAGAAACCAAAACTGCAACCTCCTTGGAAAAGGCGGCTGGAAAAGCAAATCATGGTGATGAGATCTGACTTGAGTAAACTGAAAGAGATGGCAGAAAAAAGGCTAAGAAGCAAGAAAACAAGGGAGGAACTCAACGAGAAATACAAAGTACAAGAGAGGGGACTAAACAACACAATAGAAGATGTAAAAACAGAGGCTTAAAGCCAAAAGCACATAAGATCCAACGGTACATGAACAGGAATAAGGGATACCAACAGAACAAACTATTCGGAACCAACCAGAAAAGACTATACAGCACAAACTAAGATGAGGGGAAGACAACTACCCAGAAATTCCTGAAGCCGAACCAAGTAAGAGACTCTGGGAAAACATATGGAGCAATCCGGTATCACCCAACAAACATGCAACATGGCTCCAGGAAGTCAAGGAAGAAGAAACAGGGAGAATAAAACAAAGATTCACAGAGATCACGACAGACACAGTCAGACACCAACTAAAGAAAATGCCAAACTAGAAAGCCCCAGGTCCCGATGAAGTCCATGGATACTGGCTCAAAAACTTCAAGGCCCTACACCCACGAATAGCAGAACAACTCCAGCATTGAATCTCAAATCACCATGCACCCAAATGGATGACCACAGGAAGAACATCCTTAGTACAAAAAGACAAGAGTAAGGGAAATATAGCCAGTAACTACAGGCCTATCACCTGCCTACCAATAATGTGGAAGTTACTAACAGGTATCATCAATGAAAGGCTATATAACTACCTAGAGGAGACAAACACCATCCCCCACCAACAGAAATGCTGCAGAAGGAAGTGTAGGGGCACAAAAGACCAGCTCCTGATAGACAAAATGGTAATGAAGAACAGTAGGAGAAGGAAAACCAACCTAAGCATGGCATGGATAGACTATAAGAAAGCCTTCGACATGATACCACACACATGGCTAATAGAATGCCTGAAAATATATGGGGCAGAGGAAAACACCATCAGCTTCCTCAAAAATACAATGCGCAACTGGAATATAATACTTACAAGCTCTGGAATAAGACTAGCAGAGGTTAATATCAGGAGAGGGATCTTCCAGGGCGACTCACTGTCCCGACTACTCTTCGTAGTAGCCATGATTCCCATGACAAAAGTACTACAGAAGATGGATGCCGGGTACCAACTCAAGAAAAGAGGCAACAGAATCAACTATCTGATGTTCATGGACGACATCAAGCTGTATGGTAAGAGCATCAAGGAAATAGATACCCTAATCCTGACTGTAAGGATTGTATCTGGGGACATCAGGATGGAGTTTGGAATAGAAAAATGCGCCTTAGTCAACATACAAAAAGGCAAAGTAACGAGAACTGAAGGGATAAAGCTAACAGATGGGAGCAACATCAAACACATAGATGAGACTGGATACAAATACCTGGGAATAATGGAAGGAGGGGATATAAAACACCAAGAGATGAAGGACACGATCAGGAAAGAATATATGCAGAGACTCAAGGCGATACTCAAGTCAAAACTCAACGCTGGAAATATGATAAAAGCCATAAACACATGGGCAGTGCCAGTAATCAGATACAGCGCAGGAATAGTGGAATGGACGAAGGCAGAACTCGGCAGCATAGATCAGAAAACCAGGAAACATATGACAATACACAAAGCACTACACCCAAGAGCAAATACGGACAGACTATACATAACACGAAAGGAAGGAAGGAGAGGACTACTAAGTATAGAGGACTGCGTCAACATCGAGAACAGAGCACTGGGGCAATATCTGAAAACCAGTGAAGACGAGTGGCTAAAGAGTGCATGGGAAGAAGGACTTTAATAAAAGTAGACTAAGACCCACCCGAAATATAACCTACAAGGAGAATGACAAACAGAACAGAGGACTGGCACAACAACCAATGCACGGACAATACATGAGACAGACTAAAGAACTAGCCAGCGATGACACATGGCAATGGCTACAGAGGGGAGAGCTAAAGAAGGAAACTGAAGGAATGACAACAGCGGCACAAGATCAGGCCCTAAGAACCAGATATGTTCAAAGAACGATAGACGGACATAACATCTCTCCCATATGTAGGAAGTGCAATACGAAAAATAAAACCATAAACCACATAGCAAGCGAATGCCCGGCACTTGCACAGAACCAGTACAAAAAGAAGCATGATTCAGTGGCAAAAGCCCTCCACTGAAGCCTGTGCAAGAAACGTCAGCTACCTTGCAGTAATAAGTGGTACGAGCACCAACCTGAGGGAGTGATAGAAAACGATCAGGCAAAGATCCTCTGGGACTATGGTATCAGAACGGATAGGGTGATACGAGCAAATAGACCAGACGTGACGTTGATTGACAAAATCAAGAAGAAAGTATCACTCATTGATGTCGCAATACCATGGGACACCAGAGTTCAAAAGACAGAGGGAAAAAATAGATAAGTATCAAGATCTGAACATAGAAATAAGAAGGATATGGGATATGCCAGTGGAAATTGTACCTATAATCATAGGAGTACTAGGCACGATCCCAAGATCCCTGAAAAGGAATCTAGAAAAACTAGAGGCTGAAGTAGCACCAGGACTCATGCAGAAGAGCGTGATCCTAGAAAGGGCGCACATAATAAGAAAAGTGATGGACTCCTAAGATGGCAGGATGTGCAACCCGGAACCCCACACTATAAATTACCACCCAGTCGAATTGGAGGACTGTGATAGAGAGAAAAAAATAAATAAATAAACAATAATAATAATAATAATAATAATAATAATAAAATAATAATATCAACAACTCATACAGAAATAAAGAACATTCCAAGGAACAAAGCTCGCGCACTCTTCTAAAGAACAAAGGCGAGAGAATTTGACAAAGCACGCCGTCACCATCATCACAATAACATCAACCTCAACATGTTGGAAACTTGGAGGCCAACTGGAGATTCATGACTTTCAAATCTGACTGCAGGACGGAAATAGAAGCGGAGGCTGGGCTTGTTGCAGTTGCTGCAGCTGACATGTCACAACTGACGAGCTATGAGGTAAGTCGTTGTGTCTGCACAAGTAAGCTGCAATATAAACAATGGGTAAACGGAGTCCTTCTGGAAACGCTCTTGAGGACAGGCCGGTCCTCGCCCTGCACCCTCATTCAAGTTAAACCATTGACGAGTAAATCAAGACCAAAAACATCCGAACAAGTACACCGCTGGATACATTTCCTTTAAACTGTCGGTTACCAAACAGGCAAAATAAACCGAAACTATAATTAAAATCACCCAATAACCTTAACATTACCGAAAAAAAACTCATTTTCCCTTATTGATCCCATACCATTAAGGGTTGCAAATTAAAGATTTATTTTTCCACGTACTAAGCCCCTAATTTTTAATTTATGTGCATATATATATATATATATATATAGATATATATATATATATATATATATATATATATATATATATATATATATGAATATATAATATATATATATATATATATATTGTATATATTATATATAGATATTATATATAGTATATATATATGCACATAAATTAAAAATTAGGGCCTTAGTACGTGGAAAAATAAATCTTTAATTTGCAACCCTTAATGGTATGGGATCAATAAGGGAAAATGAGTTTTTTTTCGGTAATGTTAAGGTTATTGGGTGATTTTAATTATAGTTTCGGTTTATTTTGCCTGTTTTATATATACTATATATATATATATATATATATATATATATATATATATATATATATATATATATATATATATATATATATATATAGATGCACGGCGGAAATGAAGCCGCGCCCAGGGTATAAGAACGAGGTATCGTAGTGATAATGACCTGAAAACTCCAAACAAGTATAGAATTGAAAAGATGGCTCAAACAAACTAAACAGCAGTATTCTTATGTAAAAATGGCCTTCCACGTATACAATAGTTTCATTGTTAAGCTAAAACTTTGCAAGTTTGGCCAAGCGTCTAAGTTCGGACTCGACAATAAATTTTTATTTATACCATCACTTCCTGGACATACCACAGACCTTTCTTTTACCATTTGCTCCGGCAATAATAATAATAATAATAATAATAATAATAATAATAATAATAATAATAATAATAATAAAAAACTTTCTTAGTTCCTTTCTTCCTGATATCTCCATGGCGAAGTATTCCTGACCAAAGAAGTGCCTTCCTCTCCGCTGTCACATTGCTGGAAGACTATGAGGCTGCCAAGACCGCTGAAATGACCCGCCCCTCAGCATAGTTTTATACGCTTTATACACAAGAAATATGCGAAAGCGTATGCACACAGCACGCGCTACAATGGCCGCAGAACGAGAACAATATCTTGTTCTGTTCAAATTCGCATTCAAGCAATATCATCCGCCAACCGCCCCCCCACCCCAACTTTCGTAACAAACACATATCCATGTATATATCTCTCGGTACGACCTCTATTTGTGTATGTTAACCATAATGGAAATCTGCAGGCAATAAAGAGCTTCGCATCATTCCCCATCCGACCTTGGGCATCCGCTCTTAAAACTGCACTTGTATTATTTACAATAATGACGGAGGTGCTATCAAATGCCGAAGAAAACACGCAGCAATTGTTTTTAATGCATAAATTTTGGAACTTACATGAAATTCCTATACAAAACCTGGAAAATGTGATTTGAAACATACTTTTAAATTATGAAAGGGGCAAAAAACAAAAAGCAAAAACAAAGAGACACACGTGTCCCATCAAGTATCCCTTTGCGAGCACTTTCTCAATGTCATTCTACCAAGATTAGTATCTACGAACCTACTTGTAACGGAATGGAATAGCAATACAGATGGAAGCACCACTGAAAATAATATGGTGTTTATATCTGACTGTCAATCCGAGCATAATATGTATTCAGTTTCTTTGTGTATGAGATTATTATTAATTGAGTATGAGATTATTATTGATGGTAATTTTGTTTTAAACGTATAAAGTTTCTTGACTTGTTCGCAAACTGAGTGGTCCAACATGAACACCGTACACACGATGGCTATGTCCTTAGAGGCACAAAATCCAAAATACGTGGACATAACTTTTTCGCTTCAATTTTTATGAGAGAGAGAGAGAGAGAGAGAGAGAGAGAGAGAGAGAGAGAGAGAGAGAGAGAGAGAAACCGTATACAATGTGTATAGCTAAAAAATCTCGAGTTCGTTATTATTTTCGGTTACTTGAAATCAGAAATCAGAGCGGCTCTTTGCGTCACGCAACGTATGATGATCATACTTTTGAAAGGCAGTCAACTGGAACCAAGTTTTAACTCTTCTGAGAAAAAAAAATGTTGAAGCCACTTGAATAAGGATAATAAAATGACCCTCCCAAATCAGCATTTACATTGTGAAAGCGGAAAACCCTCTTCATTCATGTCACACCAAATTCTCCATCGTGTGACAAGAATGAAAGAGTACACACAAAGCTGTGCTGACTAACAAACACCGGGACGAAGTACACTGGTCCAAGGTCTACACAATACTCTCTAGACATTTTGCATTGGTCTCCACTCTTGGGTCAAGCGTTTTATTCTATGCAACATGATGTCATGAAAACGTTATTCCCCAATGTTTACGCTAGAGCTTTTTTCATAGTAAATTCAATCATTTAAGAAATTAATAAAACAACCCTTGTCAAAACAATTACTGTTCATCATTTTAAGTTGGCTGAAAACATAACTAAACTAAAGAATAACTTCTGAATACAAGTGACTAATCCATAATGCTTTTACTGAAGTCAACTGTTCGCCCTGCAAGCATCCACTCCGTTAAAACTGAAGTCAAAATAAGTGCACCAAACTGTAATCTTGGATGCTAACCTTTTAGTGCACAATCCTCCTGAACTTATCTGTTGGATCCAATGGATATCGGTTTAAAATTCGGAATAAGTTTCTAGTAGCTGCGGGATGTCAACCCGTCTGACGAGTTTTTGTGGCAGCCGTTCGACTCCAAACAGGGCAGCTTAACTCCTGAAATTTCTCAATGAAACAGGCTCGCTCTCTCTCTCTCTCTCTCTCTCAGTCTCTCGTTCTCTCTCTCGCTCTCTCTCTCTCTCTCTCTCTCATATATATATATATATATATATATATATATATATATGTATATATATATATATATATATACACATATATATAATATATCATACATTCGTATATAGTATACAAATATGTATAGTACATATATGATAAGTATAGCTTAGTTTAACCAGACCACTGAGCTGATTAACAGCTCTCCTAGGGCTGGCCCAAAGTATATCAGATATTTTTACGCAGCTAGAAACCAATTGGTTACCTAGCAACGGAACCGACAGCTTATTGTGGGATCGGAACCACATTATATCGAGAAATGAACTTCTAATCACGAGAAATAAATCCCTCTGACTTCACGTTGGCAGAGCGGGGAATCAAAATCCTTCTGTAGTTTTATAAAATATATATTTCTTGTACAGCAACTTACAGATTTCGACCATCAGCTGTGGTCTTGTTCACTAAAATGTGATGTATTGCCTCGAGGAACTGACATGTAGGAGCACAAACAGACTTTTCTTATGACAACATTTGAAACAATAAAGATTAAGTAACAGGTTAATTAACTATTATTATGGATGAACAGGTAGTTGAGCCCTTGTCCTTTCCAGAATTCGTCTTGATCTTCATGGGGGAATGTTCCTGTCGTCAACTGCTTGTTCTATGCTGGTTGGGTGATTTGTTGGAGAAATGACCTGTGTGGAGGAAACAGAGAGGAAGCAGCATCATCATTGGCACATATATTCCTAAAGTTTGAAATTTTCCCTTTTCTACATATCCCTTCACAAATAGCTGTATTATCTGTTATTCCAGTATTCCCTGTAAAGGTCTCGTTTAGGGAAATTAACGCCCCTTCTATTACTCGTCTCAAAGCCCTGTCGTTACATGCAAAAAGAACCTTTGTAACTTTAAAATTTATTGTGTGGTTTTTCTCCCATGTATGTTGCTGAATTGCATTGTAATGTACTTCCCCTTCTGCAAGCAACAACGTGTTCTTCCCTTCTCTTATCAATGGAACGCCCGCTTTCTCCCACGTAGCATTCATTGCAATCACTGCAAGGTATTACATATACCTAACCCTACGTTCTCTCTATTACCCGGGTTATTTTTAATGAGTTTCTTCTTGGTTGTACTGTTGTACTGAAAAACTATGTTAAAGCCGTTCTTTTTTCCCCTTAAGCTGCCTAGAAAATTGATAAAGCTCTTTTATATGAAAAAGCGAGAGATGCCTTAAAATCTACCTTTTAAGGTGTCATGTAGGGCGTAAAACATCGATCTAGCTTATAAACACTTTGGTTAACACAGTTTAGTACAATTATCTACCACGAAATTTATTTTTGCGTCAATGAACTGGGGATCACATACTCGGTATGCTCGAAAAAACAAATTGGTTAGTACGTTGTGCTTTACTTTAGGTTCATGATATGAGAAGTAATGAATATAAGTGTTTGTGTGGGTGTTCTTCCTATGTACGCCGAATTTAAAGCCACTACTTTCTGTCTCAATGAACTACCAAGTCCAGAAAGGGTAGCCTATTTTCCATTTCCTTTTCCACTGTAAATTTGATAGAGGGCAAAAAACCATTAAATAACTCTAAATGGTTCGTTCTTTCAGCAAAAATCCGGGGGTCTCGATGGGCTCACCTCTCTCCCCTATATTGGCAAACTTATGCATGGAATTTTTCGAAAAAGTTTACGTTGACACACAACCGGAAGACATTGAGCCCGAAATTTAGGTTAGGTATGTAGATGATGTTTTTATTGTTTTGCGTGTAACGACAGGACTTTGAGATGAGTAATAGAAGGGGCGTTAATTTCCCTAAACGAGACCTTTACAGGAAATACTGGAATAACAGATAATACAGCTATTTGTGAAGGGATATGTAGAAAAAGGAAAATTTCAAACTTTAGGAATATATGTGCCAATGATGATGCTGCTTCCTCTCTGTTTCCTCCACACAGGTCATTTCTCCAACAAATCACCCAACCAGCATAGAACAAGCAGTTGACGACAGGAACATTCCCCCATGAAGATCAAGACGAATTCTGGAAAGGACAAGGGCTCAACTACCTGTTCATCCATAATAATAGTTAATTAACCTGTTACTTAATCTTTATTGTTTCAAATGTTGTCATAAGAAAAGTCTGTTTGTGCTCCTACATGTCAGTTCCTCGAGGCAATACATCACATTTTAGCGAACAAGACCACAGCTGATGGTCGAAAGCTATGAGTTGCTGTACAAGAAATATATATCTTATAAAACTACAGAAGGATTTTACATCATTGTGAATTGTATCCCCATTTACTTAGAGGTACGACATAGTACCAAGTTTCTGATATATATATATATATATATATATATATATATATATATATATATATATATATATGTGTGTGTGTGTGTGTGTGTGTGTGTGTGTGTATGTGTGTGTGTGCGTGTGTTAAATATATAGTTTTATATATACATGAAGGTTGTATTGCCGTTAAACAGTTTAAATATTCATAGCTGTAGGTCTAGGTCAGTCATGGAGTACTGGGCTATTAGCATTAGCTAGGTCAATGGTTTTATCTCAGTTTGCAACCCACTAAAGTATATTCAGAACTGGTCGTTCTGGGCAGGGCATGGTTGGGGAGTGGCGCTGCTAAATTGGACGTTCTCAGTCAATTTGGTTGGTGTTCGAATAAACTACAGACCTAAAACATGCTAAAATAATCAGTGACCACAGATTTTGAACCACGTTGCCAGTTCTCTTAGCGGTCTCACGTCCAGGCTAAGCGGCCCTCGGGGCACGTAGAGGTCGAATTCCAATACCAGAAAATGACGAATTTGGGAATAAAAAGTCTCTATAATCTACAGGATTGTGTATTAGTCCATCAAGTACTCGAAGATCGCTAGGGTGGAGCGAGTAAGGAATTCGTTCGGTGTCAAACGTCTCGTTATGATAAAAAATTTCTGCTTTGTTAGAGCCTGCTCAAGTGAAATATAAACAAAATGTTATTTGTTTACAGGTAATGTCGAAAACATATTTGACTAAACACATTTTTCGTACCAACATCATTTATTTTCATCAAAACGCAGAGATATAGCACAATTTTGGCCGCAGCTGCCAAACCTGTTTCGCTGATATACGTGGTGTCAGCAGGAGCACTGAAAGGTCAGCGTCATCAAAAACAACGACGGTGCAAAGTAAGTCAGGATAGTCCGAGGGAGCCAAAGCGGAACGAAACTCCCCACCTTCACTCTCAAGCCAAGCAATTGTTTGTAACGTCTTAATTTTGTTAATTTTAACGAAACAACAACGGGGCCCCGTATTTAACAGTAAATAATTTTTCTCTCCTAAATGATGAATTTAATCGGCAAAGGCAAAGAAAAAAATCTAATCAAAACAATAAATAACTACTAAAATGATTTGAAAAGTTATTCATGCAAAATCACCAACACAAATTTTAAGGTGGTAAATGCATTAAACACATTATGGTACCTATTATTATAAGAACTATGATTTCATAAAGCACACAAAGAAAGAAAATCAGTAAGAACAACCAAAATTGACTCAACGCTGTTCCTTTAGAATACGAAGTACAGTAATGACAATTTTCAGGTAACACTTAAACTAGGATTAACCTCTGGTGCACCCTAGCGATCGTAGAATGTTTGAAAGACTAAGATCCGAATATAATAAAAAAAAATAGCAATGATTATTTTATAAAGGTTTCATAAGGTCTGTAGTGCATTCAAACACCAACCAACCATTGCCCTGTCCAAAACGACACGAAGGTTTGGAAATACTATATCAACTTCATCCCTATGAGAACTGGAAGGTTTGTATGTATATGTCTATATATATATCATATAATATATAAATAGATATATATTATATATTATATAAATATAGATGTCCATATATATATAGATATATATAAGATATATAATATATGATATATATATATATAGATTATATTATAATATATATATATAGGGATATACCAGGGTAAAAGGGTCCCAAAAGTAGCTGGACAGTAGGAGGAATAGCTGTGTAAATTGTGATGGACAGCAGTTTGAGCATCTGCGTTGATAAAATTTCAGTGCTTTAGATCAAGTCGGCTTTGCGGTGAACCCAGGCATCACCAAGGGGCACATCTCCCACTACATAACTCGCTAATGAAACTCCTTCCGTCATTCAATGCTTGATAAGGATGGAAGTGAGTCCACAGAAATATAGTCCTTAGTTTTAAACCAGTATTTTAATGGGCCTTTTATTCTTGAGGCATATCCTGTTTTAAGAGAAGAATTTATTTACACCCACACCCACATACATATATATATATATATATATATATAATATATATATATATATATATATATATATACATACACATATATGTCATATTGGCTAATGTCGAGTGACTCATTAACAGGAAACCACTAGAAAGCCAGATAGCCACCGTTTTCTCGGTCCTTATCTTCCTCCCAAGATCTTTGTATTAGTCCTATTGTTCGCAAAACTGAATGGCGATTTCTAATTCATTCTAAATAAAATTTCAACCGTACTTTCAACGAAGACATTACACAGTGCACTGCACACGTCAACAGTTACTTACACTGTTGTACCAATTCCTCCGCAGGTGGAATGGAGCCGATCATCAGGGAAATCATTCTCTCTCTCCAATCCTAGACTCTACTCGCAACCATTTACTGCCGAAACAATAAAGTCGCATAAAATGGTATAAAACACGGCAGGTTCCAAATATATGGTAGCCGTGAGAGGCTTAAAACTCGTGACAAATGAGGCTAATGTCAACATCATGCTGCATGTCCGAGCCACACACTCCTAGCTTAAGAGCTTATATAAGACAAATATGCACCACACGAACGAATAAACACTATTTTGAATCCATAAATATTCCTGGTAAATGTAAACTTTTGACAGCTACAAAAATAAACAGTCAGGTACGTTTGTATCAACAAGAATATATTTTGAAAAGCTGCCTAAAGACACAAGCATAAGTATGCCTTGCCTCAATATAATATATACTATATATATCATATATACATATATATATATATATATATAATATATATATATATATATATATATATATGTGTGTGTGTGTGTGTGTGTGTGTGTGTGTCGTGTGTGTGTGTGTGTGTTTATATAATCTACCTAGCAATCATGAGCTATGCGCTGCACCATTCAGTTTTAGCTAGTTGTACTTTGTACAAGGTGGAAAGTGGGGTCAAGAACCCACTGTACCAAAAACTCTCTTTCTCTCTCTTCCTCTCTGATGCGCCTAAATGAGGTAGAGTAGCGTTGTTTTCTGAGGAACTCCAACCCTATACAGACAGGTAACGTGAGGTATTTACAAATACATACAGATGCAAGTCAATAAAATCAAAGACTCTTCCAGAAGGCAAGCCAAGCCGTAGGGTCGAGATAAGGTGACATGTGACCCGGGATTATCTCTTTCAGCCTTCTTCAGAGCCTGTAAAAACATGCAGTCGATGGAATGCGAATTCCAAGGCCGTTGCGAGATATCCACAGTATTTGTTCGTTTAGAACAGCAGTTGCTTCAAATGCCAAGTGGCAGAATCTACCTTAGTTAAAGGATCAAAAACTCCGAATCTCTCCAAAGGGTCATGGAATTCCAATATTCTCCTGTGTATATGCATACTATACACACACACACACACACACACACACACACATATATATATATATATTATATATATATATATATATATATATATATATATACGTATATACACACATATGTGAGCTGGTTTCAACACCGGTGATAGGATGACAAAATATGGTCGAGTTAGGATACGTGTACAGCTGATATAGACTACTGATTTGACCATTAATATTTAAAGGCTTCTTGAAAAGACGTATCCAAGCAATTATAAGAACATATACGAAGCGCACATCTATGTTATGTTTCATGTTTCAACCAGCCACTTCAACTGTAAATACAAAAATTTCCATTATCCATTACTTCAATAAAAGAGGCCAGCAGACGGACGAAGCTTCCCTCGAAAAGTTTACAGAATATAAAAAGACTTAATATTCTTGAGTAAAGAACAAAGACTGGCCAACTGAGGCTACCTGAAGGAAATTGCCTAATCTACAATTGACACGTGGAAATGACATAAAGTCCTCTAACGGAGCACAATTGTGCTTGTACTACATAAATACTAATTAAACTGACACTATACCTAGCCTAATCTCCTACATTTCAGCAGCCTAAAATGAATCAACGTATTTAGCTATATACCACGAAATATCACACAACAGAAAATAAATAAATAAAACTTCATGTCAACTAGCAAAATTAACAAACAACGATAATGCTAATATATAATATAATAATAATAATAAAATGGATATCTCCAGACTTGATCGTACTATAATCCATTCGGCAGTTTACAGGAAAGTACATTATCTTTTTATTTATTTATTTATTATTTTTGTCAAGTAAATTCTTGGGTATTTTACAATACATCATATACCAAGGTAGAGGAGTGACTACTGAAAGAGCGTATGCCCCTTTCGGAGAAGGAATGACCCAAACACTCCTTCTTGGTGGAAAACAATGACGACCTTGATTAAACCTGTGAGATGCCGAAATATAGGAAAAAAAAAAAACTTACTATGATGTCACAAAATGGACAGGGCATGTGATTTGCCTGCTTCGCCATTTGAAATTTTAGAAATTTATAAATACATGAATAACTTGATACCTTTTTTGAGGTAGCCTAGCTTTGCAAACCTAAGTTTTGAATGTAGTGCAAATGAAATATGCGAAAGGAGACAAAACACGCAATTCGCGCCTTCTTCTTGACAGATTTTCTTACAGGTTCCCTAACCTCAGGTGGTGTACAATTTGGCCGCTTGCTTGCATGACTGAAATGAGAAACTACGTGCTCAACTAGCTAGCCTGCGAGAGATGGCATTCGTCTTCCACTTAACATGACAGCATGAAACATTGGCTGTCCAGAGTCCTTGAAAAATCTTCTAAAATATGCACTTGTTGACTAACTGTTGCGTGCTTGCAGGCGCTATCCGTGCAACTCATAATAAACACATCATTTCATCAAACTTGATCAAATCGCCTAACGTCGAAGTTCGCAACAAGTCCCATACTTTTTACAACATTGCTAACTGAAAATGGAGTTAACTCTCCAATGCAGAAAAAAAAACCAGGAGCAGGCATGTCATTGTCTTCCCTTATGCAGCATACACAGGAAAATGAGAAATTTCCATACAAAATCAATAATGCGAACATTGAAATAATAAAATGGAAAGAATCAGCATTGTTCCCTTTCTTATTTCCATATGTCCTCTTAAAAATAGTCTGTGGTGGCATACCACAGTCTACCTTCTAATTCCCGGTGAGTAAGAGAAAAGTCTATGACTTATAGATAGCCTCCAGGAACGCAAGACAACGCATTAATGACACACACGAGCTCTGAGTCACGAGTCACTGTTTCTTCGTCTCCTTCCTTGTCAACAACAGTCAGGTTTTGTGTCAATGAGCACCGGTCTTGTCTTACTACATCTGTTCTGTTGTCTCTGGAAAAATGAAACATACCTATATGAGCCTTCATGTATTCTAACTTGTTTGGAATGGAATGGAATGGAAAATATATAAAATTTAGGCCACTAAAAAAGTGCTGTGACCTATGAGGTCATTCAGCGCTGAAAGGGAAACCGAGAGGAAGAAGGTTTAACAGGTGTAACAGGAGGAAAACCTCGTAGTTGCACTATGAAGCAATATTGTTAGGAGCGAGTGAAAAGTAAGATGGAAGAAAGAGAGTATGAACAGAGGTGCAATAAAAGGAATGAATGGGGTTGCTCCAGAGAACCTTAAGTAATATCTTTAGTGCACCGCATAAGGTCTTCATGGTCAATATTCACGGTATGAAATCTTTTTTAAACTGCAATTATAAACAGAGTCCTGCAAAGGTACGCTACAAGTCTTTAACATGGTTTAGCCTTATTGCAACTTTTAGTTACCTTGAATACTGTTCAACTCTATATGAAAAAAAATTCCAAGAAAAAAAAAATCCCAAGGAATTTTTACCACTAACCGTCCTACTTGAAGTCTTCCGGTGTCCTGATGTCAAAGACCACCGACGGCGGAATTTTTAACTGTTACCGATGCCTGAAAATTCTCGAATGCTACCTGTCTACCTGTCTCTTTGGGAGCAATCAACCCGACTGAATATCAGATACGAAAAAAGCTGTGCCCAACAAATTTTGTTTCCCTTCTTCCCAGCCTCGCTGTAGTAAACACTTAAAATTTATCCATACGTGTCTAAGCGCGTTTATGTTTCTCTCTCAAGTCTAGTAGCGACATTAATGATCTCCACACATATAAAATAGTGAAATATTGACTATGTCTAAAATAGTGAATTACTAATTACAAGTCTTTTAAGGTTCATTCACTGATCACTATGTTTCAGAAAAATTCCTTTTAACGTTATGAGAAATAAGACCTTGTTAACAATTCTGCGACAGAAGATTAACGTCCCATCTTGAGAGGCGTTGCCTGGCCAGCTAACTTGACCTCCTTCCTAAGCATGGCGCCATTCGGCAAGATTGATTAACTTAAAACACACACACATTCACATACCACAAAAATAAGTACAAAATGCACCGAGGTTTCTCCGGCGTAATCGAGTTTTCTGTACAGCTTATAATCAACGCCACAGAAAATAAATCTAGCTTTCGGTGGTCTAAGTATAATGCTGTATGAGGCGCGGCCCATGAAACTTTCAGCCACGGCCCGGTGGTGGCCTGTCTTATAGCTAACTTTAAGCTTAAAATGAAAACTAATAATGTTATATCAATTTGCATCCCTCTAGCCTCAGTAGTTTTTAAGATCTCAGGGCGGACGGACAATTTTAAACTGTCCGAGAAATGGCATATAGGTATAAGCCACAAAGGGAACAGGAAACACTTGAATATGCAACATGATATATTAAAGTATAATATAAGCTGTATTACACTTTCATATATAAAACGTACTGGTCACTAGTGACATTCCATACAGGCAATAGGCTGTCTGGTCAATGAAAATGCTCGTTCATGAATGTTGCACTTTATCTAATCATATTGCACTTCAGATCTCCAAAAACCATAAATATCCAGTTCATGAAAGAGAAGGTACTCCAATATAGAGCCGATCAAGAACATCTGTGAATAATGGATTTAAGCAGTTAAGAGTCAAACTTGTTTTGCTCAAACATTGAGAGAGAGAGAGAGAGAGAGAGAGAGAGAGAGAGAGAGAGAGAGAGAGAGAGAGAAATTCCTTATTGTCATAAACGCTTTTCTTATTTCTTTCATAGTAGCACATTTAAGTTACACAGCAAGTTTCCCCCGTTTAACCTATAGCAATATGAATTACCCTACAATAATATATATCCACAAAATAAAGTGACTAAAAAAATAAGTTTGAGGCGAAATTTCACACTAATGAGGTAGGATTATAATGAAATCTTGTATTTGGGCGAAAAGTGCACAGACCTGTGGTTTTATTATCTTAAAAAATTGATGATGAAACATTCCTTCATAATAATTTTCTATCTTGAATAATGGTGATCATTTGTTCTTCTGCGCGGTAGCATCAAAGTATTGCAATAATCGGAACGTTATTTCACTTTAAAAATTCTCCAATCTTATTCTAATGGAAAATATATATATATATATATATATATATATATATATATATATATATATATATATATATATATATATATATATATATAAGGACGATATCAACACCCAAACTGTACCTGAAACTTATAGAGAGCCTGATTTAGTGCAGTTAGTGTATAATTAATGGCAACCTTTACCATCAAGATTTTTTTTATTGAAAATGGGTATGACCAAAATACTCGGCAAATAGGTATAATCCAACTCTCTCTATATAACATCTACATCCGGTACTACAAAAGTATGAACGATCTACAGCGATGTCTTCAAGACAATTACTGGGCTACTCTAACCAAAGTATACAAATGCTGCGATCCAGTGTTCATGTCAACTTTCTTCAAGGTAGGAGTTGACGAAACATAAGGGACAGCAATGGGCCAAGCATGGCCAACGTCCCAGTTCCTGATAAACCTGAGAGAGAGAATGCTTCAAGTAGCCTATCCCCTTCCGGACGGTGGATAAATCTGTTGACAAATATAACAAGTAAATAATGCGCCGATGTCTTTTCGACGTAATCGAGTTTTCTGTACAGCCTATAATGCTGTATGAAACCCTCAGCCACGACCCGGGGGGGGGGGGTTGGGTTGGGTTGTGTTATTAGCATCTATAGCGGTGCCAGACGCATGATCATGGCTAACTTTAACCTTAAATAAAATTAAATAACTACTGAGGCCAGAGGGCTGCAATCTGGTATGTTTGATGATTGGAAGGTGGATGATAAACGTTCCAATTTGTAGCCCTCTAACCTCAGTACCTAGTTTTAAGACCTGGGGGTGGACAGTAGTAGTGCGGACGGACAGACGAACAGCTGCTATATATCTCAAGAGTTTTCTTTTGCAGAAAACTAAAAAGCACTTCCGGAGCAAACTGAAACGAGAAAGTTTTTTCAGTCCTTGGGTACGCGAACATTACACAGAAACTTCAGTAAGCTATAAGGTATTTTATAACTGGAATGAATAGCTTTTTCTTGTGGCCAGCTATATATCATAGTGTGATACTCGAAATTTAAAAGTCTACTAACTGGGTTTGCAATAACGGAGATCATTTGAGAAATGAGATTAACAGGTCTCAAGATAATACGTCCCACTCTAAATAGCCTAGTAGATGTTACAAGAAAACCATCACAGTGTATACTTTTGTTTATGACAGTAATAGTATCAGGAGCTCTTAGACTAAAGTCGGGTTAAAATTGGAATTTATTGGGTCTGCTCCTTTAAATCAAAATATTCTGAAAAGAGATTATATATATACTAACTATCACATACCTAATTAACGGAATATCAAATTACTACTTTAAAAACCGTCAAAGAGCGATATATTCCAATAGCTGTAGCACACGCACGCGCGCACGGCAAGCCATCCCAGCTTTGGGTCACGCAGATGGTTGGAGGGTACGCAAGATAGTATAGACAAGCAGAATTTCTTTCGTACTGCAACAACTTTAAGTCTGGCATTTCATAAAGGTCACCCAGACCTCCAAAGCAACTGACTTACCAATGAATTATTACGCTTAAAATCTGGTACGTTATTTGACTTAACATACGCACATACACACGCACACATCTACATAATATATATACTATATGATACATTATTGTATAGTGGTGTGTGCGTGTGATTTGTACGGAATAGTAAAAGGCTAAGGGCCGTCATTTGAAACTACGACCTTCCTTCTACGACGAAGAGGTTGCTCGTGAAATATTTTCGTCGAGCGGCAGTTTAAAACATTAGCGAAGCGCTTTTACGAAGAGTAATTGTACGGGAGGGTTGGTACGCCGGTGACAAACAAACAGTCGGATTGGCAGCTTGCTGTTCTACTTCTATTCCACTTTATGCATATATATATACGTACTATATATATATATATAGATTATATATTATTATATCTATATATAGATTATATATATATACATATACATATAAACTTTACCACTTACACAGTTGTTTTGTGCATTAATACAATTACTACAGCAGAGTCCAGCTGGCTTTCCGGCTAAGCCAACCTACTGATTACGTCAAGACCATTCCTTGAGGCCGATTGGTTGGGAATCGTTTCGAAAAGTTCGTTAATCTGTGGTTCTTTTCCTCTTCATTTATTTTGCAATGGTTGCTTTGCCGAACTAAAATACGTTATGCTGATTAGAATATAGTAATCCAAGAGGAGGTGAAAGACGATCCTGTTACAGCTGTGAAGTTCATAAACACCCGACATAGACAGGTACTTGGGAACGTGACGTCTAAGTACAAAAGCCAGTCTTTTACAAGAATGCAAATAAGACCATTTGCAATTAAGTACTGACAAAAAAATAGACTACTAAAATATTTGGCATGTGTTATACGTTCCAATACTTACATTAGTTATGCGGTTCTCTTTTAATTTTACAAAAAAATATATACGAAGAGGTTTTCTAAAAGATGATGAAGAATCCCTCTTCATTTCCAATAATTGTCACCATCCGATCATCGTCTTTGTCACGAAGAGCTGCTTCGCAGCACAATACCATTTCAACAGCGAAGTGTTTCTTCGTCGAAGATGTCAGTTGAAGAATACGACCCTCTTGGCGTGCTTAAGTGATACAATTACTAAAATAAATAAATAAATAAAAAGAGAATCAGGGCTGGATAAACAAAGATATTCATCTAGCGCAAGTTAAACATTACTTACCGTGCGAGGTCTACCAAAAATACAGCACACTATAAGCGTATTGTAACCAACTTTTCATTCATCATCGCTATTGAAGCCTTTTACGCAGACTCTAGTCTTAATCATTTAACACGAAACACCCACAGGAGTGTGCATCCTCATGAGATAACATTATATATTATTAACTAATAAGTATGGTACACACACTGATACTGCTATTCTCTCTATACCACAAAAGCTTCTCAACAATCTTTAATATGTACTACTAAGGAACAAATACACATGCTACATACTACGAACTTCTCTAAGGCTACGGTAGCGACATTCATGTCACACCTAACTGCCGAAACCGCAACTCTCTTTTGTAGACCAAGACACTAAGCTATGACTACATAATGAGGTCCATAAAACACTATATACAGGTTTTAACGGGCAATTACATATATAAACACAATTATATATATATATATATATATATATATATATATATATGAAACGAGACACTGTCAAGCTAGAAAACGAATCATATTAGATTCAAAAAGTCTCTAAATTTTAGTGGTCTAGTTGAAGTGCGAATTGGCACAAACAGTAGTGTGAATAAAGATGCATTTAACCTCTGTAGCGAAACAAGCGTACTATTTTCATTAAAAACTACAAAATTGAATTCTATCAGTCAACTTAATATTCTCAAACATATACTGCTACATAAACGTTGGGTTATTTTTTCATATCGAAACGTATTATTATACATATATAATATATACTATACTAACAGGTAAGATTAGGCTTCTCAATTTCATTAGATTCAAGTGAATGACAGAACTGAAGTCCACAAAGAAAAATGAGTACTTTTACGTTACATAAGCCTAATCACACAATACTGCAAATTCTTTTATGCCATATAATTGCCTGAATAAATTACAAGGATTACTTTATGAAGCAGCAAACTTATAAAGGATTAATCCGCGGTGATACGGTCAAAGTCCATTGTAATTGGGCTTCACTAACTATCTATTAAAACGAAGAGAATAGGAAACGTATGCCTTGGCCTATATTGCAACAGTCTGTAACAACAATATTTACGAACAGTCTCATCCATATAAAGGGTAATATATTTAATTTATCCAGAGTGCGTATCATAAATGAATACAGATTGATGGAGGTAGGAGCCGACAAACAAAGACTGGGAAAAGTACTTTAAAGCCCAAGACGCCGGAATGCCATGTACTCAGTTGCCTACGTAACTTACCACAAAATTTTAAACTCGCGAGGTATATATTCAAGGAGAAACTAAACAAGCAAACATTCAAATTCATATATATAGAAAACACGACATGAACTATTTAATGGAAGACAAATAAAAACTCGAAAAAAGGGTGCCCGGTGACGGACTTCTGAAGACTTTCATCTATGAATACGAACGGTTTAGTTAAAAGGGAAAAAGGTTAGAGGTAATCCGATAAAACCTTAGAGGAGAGAGCAGAAGAATATAAACTCAACTGGGGATGACAAAGTCTTCAACGAAAGCAACACAGATGAACAGGAGCAAACCCTGGGTATCAAGAGGGAAGGAAGATACCAATGAAATCAAAATAAAAAATAATGAGGGAGGAAATCTGATGGAAAAGAAGAGCAGACGGCTCTCAAATTGACTAAACATACAAATGCATGAACATAGCAGAAAGAACTTGAACGCCGATAGGTGTTAAGAATTTATTAAGCTACGTAGTTTTAAATTCCAAAAGCCCTTAAATTTTAAATGAATTCCTAAGTAAGTCACTAGCCTAGGTATTGAAAACAAGCAAGTACAAAACAGCACCAATAACGTTTACTAAACTACATAATACTTCAGAACAGCACGAAGTTATCACTTGACGAGCCACTTCATATGCGAGTGGGAGACATGGGTACCGGATGTGGCTCCCAAGATAACTTTAATCATCTTTACAAGCTAAGAGCGTTTAAAAATAAACACTAACTATAAAAGACTCTGCATCCTTTCCCCGCTATAACATAACGCCTGCTATAGACTGAGCAGTAGCCTGACAGTAGCCTAGGCTACTTGTCAGTAAACAGCCAGTGGCTGCAACTGCAATTATTTTGAACCAGTGAATTTTCTAAATCACAGAGAAGAAGGATCAAAGCTCTGAGGTATTGTTTGGTGGATATGATAAGAGGAATAGCACGTCAGCGATACCCTACTCACACAATGAACAGTAACAGTACAAATTACGATTTATTTAAAGGTAAAATACAAATGGTAGATTTCGGACACCATATCAAATGAAACATCTGCTAATTCACTGAAACTGGAAAAAAATTGAAAGGTAAATTAATCATCGTATTCACGAGTAATATTAATTAAACAAAGCACAGTGGCCAAGAATTAAGAGAGCTAAGATGTACTATAACAAAAACTACGGCCTGGTGGTGCTGTTCAGGCGTACAGCTCAACGACTTCAACAGCTTTCAACGATAGCACTAGACATTACAACAAGAGCCCACGGCACCTGTCACCTACCCCTCAGAAATCATTTAAAAAAATGTATGTAATCAATGTACTAGTTTAGCGAAAAACCTAAAAACGGTACAACTTACCAATTCAACATTTCTGGTTGTAAAAGTTCATGACACAAACGTGCATAAGTTACAGTATGACTGTGAAACCAGGGATTTCACGAAATCTCTGAAAATTTCAATGAATTCGTAAAATCAATTAATTTATGGACATTTGATCCCCAAGAGCGTACTAAACACGGCTACACTGTCCGCCGTGTTTAGTGCTAGCCCCTCGGGAATCAAATGGGTTCCGCCGTGTTTAGTACTAGCCCCTAGGGAATCGAATGCGTTTCGCCGTGTTTAGTACTAGCTCCTCGGGAATCAAACGGGTTTCGCCGTGATTAGTACTAGCCCCTTGGGAATCAAATGGGTTCCGCCGTGATTAGTACTAGCCCTTCCCGAGTCAAATGGGTTCTGCCGTGTTTACTACTAGTCCCTCGGGAACTGAACGGGTTCCGCCGTGATTAGTACTAGCCCCTCGGGAATCAAATGGGTTTCGCCGTGTTTACCACTAGCCCTTCCGGAATCAAATGGGTTCCGCCGTGTTTACTACTAGCCACTCAGGAATCAAATGGGTTCCACCGTGATTAGTACTAGCCCCTCAGGAATCAAATGGGTTCCGCCGTGTTTACTACTAGCCCCTCGGGGATCAAATTGGTTCCACCGTGATTAGTACTAGCCCCTCGAGAATCAAATGGGTTCGGCCATGATTAGTACTAGCCCCCAAGAATCAAATGGGTTCTGCCATGATTAGTACTAGCCCCCCAGGAATCAAATGGGTTCCGCCGTGTTTAGTACTAACCCCTCAGAAAACAAATGGGTTCCGCCGTTTTTAGTACTAGCCCCTTGGGAATCAAATTGGGTTCTGCTGTGTTTAGCACTAGCCCCTCGGGAATCAAATGGGTTCCACCGTATTTAGTACTAGCCCCTCTGGAATAAAATGGGTACCGTCGTGTTTAGCACTAGCCCCTAGGGAATCAAATGGGTACCGTCAAGTTTAGTACTAGCCCCTCGGGAATCAAATGGGTACTGTCGTGTTTAGCACTAGCCCCTAGGGAATCAAATGGGTACCGTTGTGTTTAGTACTAGCCCCTCGGGAATCAAATGGGGTTCGCCTTGGCAATCAAATGTTCCTAAGTGAGTTTCTCGTTTCACAAATTCCCCAAGGGTTTCGTGAAAACATGATTTCACATATTTACTGTAACATATAGATAAAATTCCCTTAGAGATAAGGGGCGGCGCCAGGCATTACCATGACGCTGACAGCATCTAACGTTTTTCGTTACTCACGCAATGCCCAGACCCGACAACGCTTATCTATGCTGTTCGACTGACCAACATGGAGAACGTGTTGCTGCCAGTCACAATGTGAGTCGGTTTGGTACAGTAAGTTCCAGAAGTGAAGCGACAAATCTCAGAATTGATAGTACTACTTTAGAAACTCGTGGGGTTGCCAGTTAGTATATTTTATTCCAATTATTGTCATCCTATTTATCTGATAATACGTATCAGTGATTAACTGTATAAGCGCAGAAAGTATTTCCCCAGTGAATGATCAATGTTAGTTCAATAATTGTTTGTCAAAAGAAAAAAAAAAATTTTTCCCCAAAGAAACATCTGCGGCTCTCAAAGTGTGATATCAAGTGTTCACCATAGAGTGGCAGCAGGAACAGAGTGCATAAGCATTGGCCTAATGTTTGTAAATTAACTTTCTACTTTTATAGCGTTATATCGAAATTTATTATGATTTCTTTTGATAAAGCACAGAGAAGTTTAGCATCTGATTAAGTTAAATATAAATAAGACACAAGTTGGAGTAAAGAAAAAAAAAAACGAAATCCAAGTTAAATGCGCGTTTAGCATTGGTTACATGGTTAGACCTATTCCAAGAATCAAGGAAATATATTTTCCAGCTTGTTAGTTAATAATTTCATCGAATTTCTCAATTGTGCAAATTTTTGCATGTGGAATTGCGTTGAGGGTCGCACCAAACAAGTATTTTCGTAGGTTTCCACTTTTTTTTTTTTTCAGTGCATAAGTGAGACTGTTCTTGTCCATACGATCCGGATTGTGCATATGCTTGGCGAGTATTATTTTAATTCGAGTATCTCCTGTTATTATCTCTCTCTCTCTCTCTCTCTCTCTCTCTCTCAGGACCTTTTTATCTAGTCAGGAATAACCAGAGGTCTGTTTTAAGAATCAAGCACTTAGCCTATTGGTCATGCTCGGGTGCTTCTTTATATATATATATATATATATATTATATATATATATATATATATATATATATATATATTTATATATATCCCCCAAAAAATCATAAATTTATGTTATAAAATAATGCTTGACTGGATTGAACTGATTACTGGTTGTCCGTGGAAATATGAATTTGGGTGATACCACTCTCTTAGTATGATACGCCCACTTACGCAAATTCAGTCGTAAATTTCACGGTTGGGATATGATTCGAAGATTTGAGGTAAAAGGTTGAAGTGAAAAAGGGGGAGTTAGTATTGTGGGTAGAGGTAGAGGTAGAGGGGGGGGGGGGGGGGGGGGGGAGGGGTGGTTGGGCTCTGTCGTCTCCCTACTTAACCAGGTGGTATTATTACGGGTGTTCTGATTGCTTGTGACCGTCTTTCTTATTTTTTGTATAGCGAGTCTGTTTCCCAGGTGCAAGGACAGGTCCTGGTATCGGTCCTGAAGGTTCTATCTTTGCCTAAATAACAGACAGTGGCCATGTATTGTAAGCCTTGCAATGCCCGGAACTAGGCCTAGTCACCTGAAGGTAGCAGCAGCAGTTAGAGCCTTTCTCGAAGATGGTGTTTTATGCTCGATCCTAGAAGCTAGAATCAGAACTACCAATCACACCCAACTTCTCTATTGAATCTAGGCGCATTCATGGTTGATTATGTTTAATGTCGCGGAGATTTTCCCTTTACATTCTATTGATACTTACATGATTTTATGCATCTCCGCTAAAATAATTGATAATACACTATGATATAAAATATTTGTTTCCACATTGCTCGAAATATACATTGGTAATGTTGGTAATCCTCTGTTGAACGAGAATTTCAAATTGTTTCGTTTCTATAGTTTGAAGTAATTACGATACTTTAAAATAATTACTATTAACGTAATTTTTTCTTATGATTGTTATAAATATCATAGATTTGATATTTGTGCATCATATGTTAGCTTTATTTTGCTTGATAGAGCTTCCACTGTAGAGAAAAAATAATTTTTTCAGCTCTGAGTTGTAGTTGCCAGTTAGTGAATTTCGAACGAAATCCTCTGAAATTTGTAGCTTCAGTTTTGGAACTTACTGTACATATGCACACTCTTAAGCAACTCTGAACAAGAAATCCAAACTATTCAGCCAACGTACTCATTATATTTTAATATCCTT
This sequence comes from Macrobrachium nipponense, assembly GCF_015104395.2. NCBI lineage: Eukaryota > Metazoa > Arthropoda > Malacostraca > Decapoda > Palaemonidae > Macrobrachium > Macrobrachium nipponense. Next base: position 57,168,349 of record NC_087204.1, on the reverse strand, counting down.
GATGAATGTTGTCAAAATTATCAAAATGTACCACAATCCATTCTGGAAGGGAAAAACAGGTTTAAGCTAAAAGTACAGCCTGGCTCCAAATGAACTAGTCACATTACCAAATTCGTAAGGCTCTTAAGAACAGGTTGCTAGCTAGACCTATCTTGAGCCTTACGAATTTGTTCCCCAGATTTCCTGGAAAAAGAATTTGAACTAATTCGCAAGCAACTTTCATCTTTAAAGTATCCTGACCATATAAATGAGAAAGCAATTCAAAAAAAAAAAAAGCAAAAAAACGTAATTTTCTACCGACCCCCTAAAGACAAGACCAGAGACACACCCAACAATAAAATAAAAATTCCCCACCTGGAGACGATTAAGAGAGTAACTCACACCCTTGGGAAATCCAACCCTTTTGCATTTACCTACCCAAATACCTTAGCCAAATCCCTGATTAACGTCCAACAAAAGACATCGCCCAAAGACTCTGGGGTATATGAGATCCCATGCCAGGACTGTGACCAATCTTACATCGGATTTACAGGTAAATCACTTCCCCAGAGATTAATACAACACAAACGGTCAGTTAGGTATGGACAACAGAACTCGGCTATTTTCAACCATATAAATGAACATAACCATAGAATAAACTGGAATATGTCACGTGTAATTTATAGCAGCAACTGCCGGTACAAGAGTCAAATGATGGAATCGGCCTTAATAAAAGAGAAGCAGGTAATGAACATCTCAAAAGGGAATTGGACATCGGATATCGTCGACGCAGTGTTCATTCAACCAACGCTTAAGAAGATTAAAGGAAGATTATCAGCGGGGGTGACCTAAATTGGCTTACTTGTGGACGAATCTCTTGGTATAAATACCACCTTTGCTGTAAACTTTTCTCATTCATATACCTGAAGAGAGAGACAGCAGTCTCTGAAATATAGTACTTTTCTCTCTACATTTTGGTGTTTTTATGGGCCCCTTTTATTAGATGGAATTCTGTTGTTACAGAACATTTTTACCAGTCATATATATAAATATATATATATATACATATATGCAAAGGTTACAAATAAATACATACACACACATCACTCACACATATATATATATATATATATATATATATATATATATATATATATATATATATATATATATATATATATATATATATAATGTGTGCGTGTAGGTGCGTGTGTGTGTCCTTAAATCCACGGTTGAAAGTTTTCAAGTTCATATACTACGAAAGTACTTGTTCCAAGTCCCTGTTTCACATACCTTTCTACCGTGGATTTAAGGATATTCTCAAGTACGTGTTCCTTCGTGCAACATTGGATATACACATATATATATATATATATATATATATATATATATATATTTATATATATATAATATTTATATATATAGTAGCCTCTTCACTTAACTTTAAATCATTTAGTTTAGGGTACACCTAAAACAACATACAGAAACTTCAATCCTCGTTTCACGAGATATATATACCAGATCCAAACTGCAAAAGAAGTCGTGGAAAGAAAGACAATCAATAAGCTTAACGCTTCTCTTTTATCTAGGTACAATTAAAGTGTCGAAATCAATAACCTCTACATCAATCGATTTGGACGTTCATTCCCTTCCATAAACAGACTTGACATTTTCTCTCTGCTACCTATTGATCTAACCGATGACGTCATCTGTTTCACGAAGATTAAGACTGGCTTTCTTAATTTTCTTGGTTTTCACATGCAGTCTTGATTAGTATAGCTGACAGTGGTCACCGAGCTATATACATAACAGCAACAGCAATAATATAATAATAATAATAACAATAATATTATATACAACAATAATAGTGAAGACCGGAGGTGAGCAGATACCTGAAACCCTATAGACAAAGTTATGATCAAGTCTTAACTGAATAAAGGCGAAAAGCTATTATAAAGATAAAGCTAAGTCCAAACTGAGGTTAAAGGTCTAACCTATAAAATAAAATAATTAGTTCAGGCAGTGATCTGCAAAAATCTTGAATTTACAGGACCATTTAAAGTTAACAGATTTGGCATATGCTGCAAAGCTGCATTACGTCTTTGGCAATATCGAGTGGCACTCTGCAAGTAGCAAAGTAAAAAATGTACCAACAATGTAAATGTTCACAGACATCATATCAAAAGAAGTGGGGGTAGCTTCCCAAATCGGGACAGCGGGAAGAGAAACTACTACTGTGACGGCACAGGGGACAAACAAAAATCAACCAGTGTAGTTTTTTGCTAGTAACGGAATTCTCATAATATGGATACTATTGCACCAGACACTGAAATCGTTATTAAGGGATTAGCTGTAACGTCTTACTCTCCGGGCAATCATTCCATCACTCTCCGGAAGCACAATTCAATTGAACGTTGTCATCACCAGTATTAATGTAATTCCACAACACTACAGAACTAAGGGTAGAAGGCAGTGACGGTCTCAAGGAGTCGTTTTCATAAGTTTTACTTAGGTATGGGCTAGTTATTTATCAAAGCAATGACAATCTACTAATTAATTTTTTTAGCACATTTAATTAGCCTCATTACATCTATAGTATAAATGCATCAGCATCCCCCAAGAAATGCAAGAGTACAAACGCCACAGGATTATTGAGGTCTCTAACTTTGGTGCTTTAACTGTAGGCACCACAAATGTTATAATAGAGTTGAATGTTATGGTTACCATTCCTTCAATGTACTCCTTTGGCATTGTTTAAAATGTTACCGTAACCCAATATGCAAATGATATTAGTTTCAAAAACAAATACTTTAAAAAATTATCTCGATTATAAGGTAATAAACTTATCGATATCGGACACCAAATGAAACGATACTTTTGCCATATACCTAGCTAATAACAAATCGCAGACCGATAACGAATTAGAAACCAAAAGGTTCATCATAGTTTAGAAATATTTCCATCTGTCAAATTTTTTAATAGAAGAGTTACTAAGAGGTTACTCTAGGTCTAGGCTAAAATGCCACAAGCTGTGTTATTCACCGGTAGTTATAACGGTTAATCGTTATAACCTTGAATGACTACAGCCTACGAAAACGCAGACGGAACAGAATCAGCACTTGCTCAAAACATTCTCTCACAGACTCGCAACTACTTTCACCAGTACCAATACCCAATTTGAACAGGCTACCAAGTGTTTGCTTGTTGTGGGCAATCTTTTACACAAGACAACTGTATTACTAGACAGGGAAACCGATGCTGACTACATTGCCATGCGTATAGAGTAGTACAATGAACTAACCTAGTTTCCATATTCAGATTAGACTTAATTAAAAACAAACATTCATGAAAAAAATCCATGCTAAAGACGATGCCCTCTGAAACAAATCTTAGTCTTATAATTTCTTGTGCATTACCCTGGCTTTAAATGCCAGCTTAAGAATAACGGGATTAAATGCGCCGACAAAGCAAAGAAATAATCCTTACTGAATAGACCAGCGATGATACCCACCCGGGAGAGTAAGGGACTGAGGACAGAGAAGAGAGAAAAGGAGGCTTATGAAAAGAAAGACCGGTCGCTTCCTTCAACCCATTCTTGTTTATTTTCAAAGTGAAACGGGGGATATAGATGCCTGAAACGGGTTTTCGCAGGCGGGTTGCAACGATCCATACATTCCACCCACACAAATACGTTGCAGGGAATAACTTCATGGCGATTTTAACAGGGTAATCGATCATTCTATAAGCCTGCATAGGAAAACTGAAAAGGGTAAGCCACCCTGTACTCCTCCAAACAGTTTGGATTGTGTAGATTATTACCATAATAATTAGGAAATAAATATCCAAAAACACGGACATGTTTGTGGCAGTGGATTTCACTGTGTTTCTAACAGATCAAACACGGCCTAGAACAACTGTATCACCAGTAAAAAGATAAAAAGTCTAGCATTCCTAAAAACAAACAAAGCCTCACTTGCTAACCTTACAACAGGTAAGGTCGCAGGTAAAGTTGTGTGTAGTGGCGGTTTCTGCATCTATACACAGCGGCCTGCGGGATGGTTCGAGGGGTGGGGGTAGGTGAGAGGGGCGGGGGAAACTGAGTAAAGCGAGGGAGACTGAGTGAGGAGAAGGTGGCGGTGGTCGTCTGGACAGGCGGTAGGAAAAGGAACATGACGAGTATCTTCACAATTCTCTTACCTTGGAATGCAGTTGGGAGGCGTCCTATCCACTTCCCAGGTGGCAAAAAGCTTCATGGGCACGGGCTTAAGACCCAGCCCTAAAATTGTCTGCTTTTCCGCCATGGCTGTGCTTCCAACAGACACCCTCCTCTGACGGACACTAAGATGTTTGAAAGCAGATTCGCTACTTGTCAACGCGTATTTTCCCCCAAGATTTACGCTTCAGGCTCCATTTCCTTACTTATCAACTTTTCCAATGATGACATAAGAAACAAAATCCCTCATAATACCTGCCACGACCCAAAAATATAAATATACGAGATTTTTCATCATTGATTCATGTGTTTTTCACTCAATTGAACCAATGTTGCTGTTATCCCGAAACAATTTTTCACTTGGGTTGCACTTATATTAAAGATATATTATAACACACTCTTCTATCTGATAAAATCAAAAGCTAAACGGAGCAATTACAATGACAACAAATCTTTTGTGACCGTACCACCTTCACTCTCTAAGGGCCATGCTCACACTGGATTTCAACAACAACAGCTGCTTCTTCTTCTCCCCGGGGCAATCGCACTTAAAAACGGAAGAAATATTTCAAATCATTTCCTGTTCTTTTATCAAAAAACAGTTTACAGCAGTTTTAACTAAATATTTTCATATGATAATAACATTTCACCATGGTGGCTAAGATATAAGCATAGAGTAAACAAGTGAATTAAAAAGCTATAATATTCTTCCGTATCCAATTCTCGATCGGTCTGCTGCAGCCCCTCCCAAGTAAACACTATTAAGAGAAAACGGGAATGGTGGACTAAAATATTTATGTCTCTTTGTTACGTTGTGATCATCCCATTATCATCATCATAACCATTCGGTTAAGAAATGAATCTAAGTGCTATGCATTTTTTTCCTTATAAAACCTCATTCCTTATCATAAAAAACTAAAGATTCCGATGTGAGGTTATTATAAATCACAACCTCAAGTAACATTAGGCCTTTGATGCGTTGATATGAAGTTGATTTGTTGTCACTTTCGAGTTTTTAGTAGTTTTCCGTATTTTCATTTCAGAATAAACCGGAAATCTGTATAGTTGTACATCATATATTTTTAGAATGAGGACTAAGAGGGAAAAATACTTTTATTGTCACTTATTTTCCTTTATTTTTAGAACCTTGACAGTTCCGTCATTGGTATAGTTAAGAGAGAGATATAATGATGAGTCTTTTTCTCAAAGCAAATACAGTTTTGCATCTTAAGAAACAATCAATAATTTTTTACCAGTGTAGATGCAATGTTCTGATAATTAATTCCTCAAGGAAAACATTGTTCTGCCATTGTTCATATTAAAGTAATAATAATATAATCGGGTGTATTTTGACTAATGACATCTGCAGTGGATCTGATCAAAGTAAATGCGATCTTCGCGTCATATGCAAAGATAGACTGGATGATTGCATTATATGACTGACCACCTTTGCTATAGAATCTTTCTCGCTAAAATTTATATAGGTACTTCGTCATGTTAACCTTAACCCTCCGCTCATCCACCACCTTCAACCTCCGAACCAAAATTAGTAACCCAAGGGCCACACAATACGTCTATGTGACATAGGCTACAGAAAGAATATACTGTATGTGACCACACTATTCCTAATCCTGCTTAGCGATTGGGCGTATTTGCCAATACATCCATAGACAACTTCTTATGGTATTTATGCTTCTTGTAAAATCAAATTATTTTTTCTATATTCATTTTTTTCTTTTTATCTGTCATTTCACTGAATTATGTAGTGTTTTAATTTACTTTTAGCTTAAAGCCGTGTTGTAGTCTTTATTTTACTTTTAGCTTAAAAACTAAATTTCTTATAATTATCAGCTTATTTTATCATACTTTTTAATATTATAAAAATTAATTCCAATTTATATCCCTGAAGATAGGAAAGGATTCCCGAAATGTTGATATAAATAAAAAGAAGAAATGATCTCCAGTCTTCTCGCTGTCCACTGTCCATTATTATATTTATATAATATATATGATAGTATATATATATATAATATATATATATAATATTATCTATATATATATTATATATATAAATAATATTATATTAGATATATAATATTAATATATATATATATTATTCCGGTTTCGCCAGATCTTATTGACATATAGGCCCACCTGAAGGGACAGCTCCCAGCCCTTGCACAAGGACAGATGAAAAAGGACAGGCAAAATTTTACAATTTTATTACAAATATAAACCCTACTCTCATGTGTGCCCAACACTAATAACTCTATCTTCACTCAACAACAATTTCCCCCAACTTAGTAGGCCACAGTGAACAAGAGACTCCACGGTCACGGACAAACGAACTTTGATCCCAAACCCAAGGGCAAAAATACAACGTCACACATACACACTGACTGAGATCACTACAGTTTCACGTTAAACTCAAACCCTACCCTCTAGCAATATTAACTCTAAGGGAATGCACGGTTACCACAAAGTGACAAAAAAAAAATCTTGGCGTGAAACTTGGAGAGAACGTACACATATCCTACCAGCTAGTGTCTCTTTAGGGAAGGACGATCCCTGTGGCTTGAAACGTGCTTGTTCCTCATCATTGAATCATTTTTACGATTTCAATTTCCTCACATTGACTACGATCCTTCAATTTCTATAACAATTTCATCTTGACAAAACAAATTGAAGTGATCTCGGTGGCCTCACGTGGATTACACAACATATGGCACAAAAATATCTCAATGTAAGAGAGAACCATTGCGTTTTGCCCACAAACTGGTTTTCACGCAATTCTGCTGTAGTTCCAAGGCAGACTCAAGTCGAGGAAAATGGTGCACACGTTTTTCACATCCTCTACCCCCAAAATGAAGGGAAGGGCACCAGGGTAGGCGCATGGTCTCAGGAGGGTCGAGGCCTAGACGGGTACGCAGCGCTATGATACGAGTCTAGCTCTCGACAACAACACATGTTGTCCCTACTGAGTGATCACTCAACACAACGCTAACACAGGATGGCAACAGCACGCCAGAGCAAACAATATAAGCTACAAAAAACACACAGCGTACTTGGTAATGCAAGCCAGTAATCGATATCAATACAATAGGCAATGTAATCATCAAAGCAATATAAATGCAAATGTCAAGCCACTTAAAAAGGCAATAGCAGTGCAGTCATCAAGGCAATAGCAAGTAAATGTCAAAGTATTCATCAAACAATATCAAGTAAATGGCAATGCAATCGTTAAAACAATCTCTATACAATTAGAAATGTAAACATCAAGGCAAAATCAATGTATAAATATCAATGCACTCACCAAGGCATCATCAAAATCAATACAAATGGTAATAGAATCTTCAAAGTAATATAAATGTAAATAGCAATACAAGCAAATGAGCGACATCAATGTAAATGTCAATGCCATCAATAAGAAACATCAAGGCAATAGCAATGCAAGAAATTAAGCTAGATCAGTGTAAATGGCAAGACACTTAAAAAGGAAATAGCAATGAAATCATCAATACAATATCAGTATGAATGTTAATGCATTCAAATAGTTTCTGCTTGTAAATTAGCAAATGAATTATGGCTCCTTGTAGAGCATCCTTCTAATTATTGTCTGTATCAATGAAAGGTAAACAACATACTTTTGAACAAGTAAACTGTCTCCATCAAGGAGTGATACATTTCACTTTGTAACAAGGGATTCTCTTGGCACATCGATCCTTGTGCTCTTTCATACCCATGCAGGCTTTTGCATTGTATCAAGTCATGGCAAGCAAGTTGCATAATACTTCTTCCGGAGTCATGTCTGGGGTGGCTTTCGACCCCGAGTAGCACACAAGTTACACTTGGACATCAGAAAACCACAATTTGTTTCAAGCACATATTATTCATCTTGTTGAAGACGTCTGCTGACCGCCTTGCTGGTCGAGCGAGACAGCTCAGCAATAATCCTAACAGCTTCAGATCCCTTTTCAATTCCCACTCTTTGGCAGTTCGCTTCTAACTGGTTACACTTTCTGTCTGTCTCGCACTCATCTCGAGTCTTTCAGTCTGCCGAGTCACACTTTCTATATCATTCTCTACCTGGTTCCACTTGTCTCCCTCAGAGTTGCTTCCATCTTCATTCTTTCTCTCTGCTCCTTCTTCGTCGTCGTTGTGAGGGTGCACTTCCAATGGGACGATGTGTTCTATGGCTTGGAGGTGTTCCTCGCCCTCGAAGAGCACTTTTACAGATCTCATTACCCCTCTCTCATCAGGGTATACTTCAACGATTCCTCCCATACACAGCGCAGTTGGTGGGCCTTCCCAGAAGTCGTGTCACTCTTGAAGCGACCTCAGGTAACCATCCCTCCAATAGTGCTTGAACGTTGAAGTGTTTCTGTTAGGCGGAAATATTGATGTCCCAGCTGCCTAGTGGTCAATATCTGATACATTTCTTCATGAGGAACCACTGGTAGGAGCAAACTTATCACATCAACTTGGACTAGATGGGAGGGTGTGAAGATTTCATTCCCCCTTGCATCTCCTGTGTACATCAGTGGGCAGTTAATGGCTACCGCTTCAGCTTCTTTGATGAGGGTGTGAAGCTGCTCTTTGCTAAATATGTTTCATCGTAGGGTGGTTGCAAATGTGCATTTGACCAGCCTATCAATCTTCCAGGGAGATCTGGGGGTCCGGAATATCCACTTTATTCCCCTTCTCCTGTGGAATTGTTGAGTGATATCTTCATCATACACCTCACTCAAGAAGGTGCTCGTTGCTCGAAAGGTCGCGGCATTGTCACTGTAAATACTAGATGATGCTCTGTGTATGGCAACAAATCTCCTTAAGAGCAACACAAAAGTGTTAATATCCAGCCTGTTGCAATAATCTAGATACACTGCACAGCTGGCTAGACAGGTAATGATCAGGAGGTATCCTCCCCCTGCCCCTTCAACCCTTATGGGCTCGCTGTGGACCACTCCAACCTTGTTGAAGAGTCATAACAAAAGTGTTCGTCAGTCGGAGGGGAGGAGGCAGCAGACGGCTGAGAAGAGGTCTGAAGACTACAATACATGCTCTGCACCTCCCCACCACTCGCATGGCTATGGCTCTCAATCCCAGGCTCCAACATTTCTACCAAAAGAGTGTGATTAGTACAGTAACACCACAATGCATAGTAGCGGGATCACAAGCGTAAAATACAAGCAGGCAAAATCCCCCCCACATAAACTTAACCAGTCTAGCTGCCCAACTCACCCTCAGTCACACTTTCCTCTTTACACTACGGAATATGCAGGACAATTGACCACCCTACACACAGAGCAAAAAAACACAAACACGTACTCACCCAACTGCAGATACTCAGGGCTATGCTGTGCTGTCCGCTGGTTGAGGTCGCTGAGACACTAACAACAACAAAGACAACAACCAAGAACCACAACACCACAACCAAGGACCACAACCCCACAACTCAACAACAACACAGCAACCAAGGACCACAACACAACACACAAGGAACACAACCACAACTCAACAACACAGCAAACAACAAGGAACTCAACTACAACCTAACAACAAATAAGGAATATAACCACAACAAAAGACCACTGCACAAACAATCACCAACACAAACAGGCAACACACACACCCACTAACAACACCAAGGGATCACAACAGCTCACCAATAACAACCCTCAACAACTCACAACCACACCAAGAAACCACAACAGCTCCCCAACAACAACCCTCAACCATAACAACTCACAAAACTCAACAAAACCCACAACCACAACAAATCCAACAGCACAGGCACAACAACCCCAAAGCAAACATCAACTCACAACAACTAAACAACAAATCAACAAAACACAAAACTTAACTGACGATAGCTATCAATGCCTTCACAGAGAGCTGCCGACACTACTGACTATCACAGCTTCAGACTGACTAAAGACTAACTAAAAACACAGAAATCTAACAGCTAACTCCAGCTGCACCAGCAGGCAACCCAGAACTCACCAACAGCCAATTCAGTCGTTAACCATCCAACCACCAATTACCTTCCCCACCCCCTCCTCTCCCTCTCTCTCTCTCTCTCTCTCTCTCTCTCTCTCTACGACACACAGACGTTGGCAAATGGATCTCCATAACTCCTCCATAGCATGTGGGTGGTGTGGAGGTGCTCAAGGTACAATGTAACTAAATGGCCCTTCGAAGGCAATAATATTAATTCATTCTTACAATTGGATATATTTTGCAACCTACTTCGTGTATAGATAACCCTGTTTCTCATCACTAAACCTAATTGATCAATGAATTTGTTGAAGTGTGCAGGTACTCGCACTCCATTCTCTAAACAGTCACACACTAGGAAAGTGGTGCCATTGATCCATATAAGCTAATTTTAAGAGAGGATCTGCTTGGCGGCATCCAAACTTCCAAACATATTTCATTATTCTTATTAATGAAACAAAATCACTGCTACTCCCCCTTAGTTCCCATAATTCGGCAGGCAGAGTCAGGTTTCCTTCTTCTCGCGATTCTCGCAGGGCAGCAACAACTAGGTATACAAGAGGTGTTTCATATTATTACATTTTTAAACAAGCAGACCAAATAAAGACAGTCTAATAATTGTTAACATTATCTTCCTGTTTGGTAGTATGCCAAAGGCACTCTCCACTGCATGACTTGACCTACTCAGTCAGTAATTAAAGATGCGCTCATGTGCTGTCAGATTTCATGCATGGTATGGTTTCATCATAGGTAGAGAACCGTTCAACAATTTCATGGAAAAACTGTAATCCGGGTAGAGTTCTGGTACAGTCCTGGAGTTTCAATTGCCAATTCTTTCATCAAGTTGTCGTATTAACCTTTCTTCTCTCTTCTTTGTAACTAGGATCACCTCCAGCATCTCCTGCTTCGTTTCTTTTGCTTCTTGCGCTTTTGTTCCTTCCGCATTTTCATAATTCTTAATGTTAAGATGGTAAGTGCAAGTTCAGGATCATCATTTACAATGTCTAATATCATGTGCAGATATTGTTCAGTCTTCACAATTTCCTGTTCATCCATCTTGTGCCTCTGTCAGCAGTGCCTGGAAAAGCACTCATTCCCACTTGCAACACATTCACCACACAGTTTACGTAAGTTGCCTATGTCTGATTCTGTATTATGCATGTTATAATTAACTTACGTCTGGCGGAATTACATTTACATCAGTTGCTGTCCCCAAAAAAACATATGTGTGCGTCTATGTACGTCACAAATCTCATCTCGACATACGAAATTGTACATTGCGAGCATCGTACTAATGTCGTAATCAGCTGATTTTTCTTTTTTTATCAAGTTCCGCAACAGTCATAAAACCAAGCCATTACGACGGTCGCGGGTTTTATTCGCCGATGTGTTATTTAGTCTTAAGATATTGCTCTCCCCCCCCCAAAAAAAAAAAAAAAAATTAAGCAAAAACATTTTTATGAATATGGCGTATAATTATTGTGTTCTAGTTAGCAGAAAGAAAATTTCGTAAGTTTAATGTTACAAAGTTTCGGTTAAAATTCGTTAGGATTAGATTATACATCAGTCTATCAATTAATACTATTATATAGGTTCTGCCAGTTCCAATGGCTCTGCCCGTTGGTTGGTAGAAAGAATGGCAATACAACAAGATTTTCAGTGATTATCAGAGGAGCATTATAATATTTACAGTGCTGTACAGACATTGGTTCTAGTTCGAGACAACACCAAAAGAAAAGAAATATAGGATGGGTATCCCTAGGTGTAAAACGCCATGTCGTGATAAAATAAGTGCACTATTCTTCCATGACTCAATTCTGCCTGGATTCCATATGTAAAAAACTCCACGTATGCCGATTGATGGTAGGAACGTGATGGTTCTTGATCAGATTGCATTATCCTCTTAGAAATTATTGATTTTTAGAATTTGAAGCCAGTGGAATGATTACTTGTTTATTGATTTGTTTAAATTTTAATTCATCAAAATGAAATAAGTTCTTATGGTAAAATTCAAAGATATGAAAAATGACTTAGCTTGCAAGAGCACGACCCGCTTCTAGCCCCTCAGAGTCGGAGTGTTCTTCATTCAAGAGCACCCAATTGAGGCAGACGTCACCAGCTGAGGTGTGATATCTTTATTTTCCACAAGGTAATTGTGAGTGATATGCATTACAGTAAGTTATCAGTGTAAATCCCATCCATCATTGGCGTAATGTTTCAGCTATTGATTTCTGTGATAGTGGTAACCATTTAATATCATGACTGAATTCAGTTTTTCTGTAAGATAGTGAATTTTTTTAATGTTCTAGAAGCTACTTGTGGCTGCATGACCACTGATACTTTGTGTTACCGTAAGGGCTGTAAGGACAACGCTTTTTGTATATGTATTTTATATTATTGTCTTAGCCGCATTGTACCTTTAACCTTTATGTAAAGCTTTTTCCGGCCTTTTCGCCAAGGCATAAATCACATATGTCCGATGTTCATAGCCTTAATTATCTCTGTATAAATGTCTGAGAAAACATGAATTGGCTGTCGCTGATCCCCGTTTCCTCTCTCACAAGTCGGACTGCACTGCATTCCACACACTGTAATTATAAACCTGCCTTGACCTGTAATAAAGTTAGTACTGCTCCTTCTTATATGCCTTTATAATAGTAGATATAAGAGTAGGAAATATATTTTTTAAATAAAATTGTAAAATCACAGACGTTTATAATTCAGTTGTCCTTGTGCATGGGCTGGATACTTTCCCATCAGGTAGGTCTATCTGCCGATACTATCTGGCACGATCTAGTGAGCTAGTTGCCGAATAATTTGCAACATTTCATATATTCTTCGTTAAAACCTCAGTTTCATTAACAAAAATGAAGATATGGCTTATTTTTTCCCAGCGATGCCAGATCTGAGTTTAGGGGACCTATGATTTTTAAGAGGATTTAAAAAGGTCATGGTCAATATCATTAAAGGATACACGCTCTCGATCACCCACTGTGATAAGTATGGACAGCCCAGCCCAAGTGACTCCCATAAACGTCTTCACCCACCACCTGAGGCCAAGGAAATAGTCTGTAATTTCCTGAAATACATCATTTTATAAAAACATCATGAAGGTCCTGTAACTGATGTTTCGAAGGCTATCCAGAGAACATCTGAAGCAACAGAAATGTCAGAAATGACTATTTGTAGACTTAACAAGAAAGCAAGAGAGGTGGGAAATATAGTGGAATCTCCAGTGTTTCAAAAAAGAAAAGAGAAAGTGAGTCCTGTGACTGACTTGGACGATTTTGATAAAAATGTTATGCAAAGAACGAATGAATGGTTGTCTTTTCTAAGGGCATAATAGATCGATTGACTTAAGAATTTATGTCTCAAGTCCAAACACCGGAGCCAACAGGCAATTCAGCGCATCTTTGATTATAGAAAGAGAAAGAATAGCTAAATAGAATCGGGAATGAAAAAAAGTTAACAGGGAAGAAGCAAACCCTTTCCCTCGACTTCCAAGGTCTAAAGCGAATCTTCCTAAGAAGGTTTATATCTGTGGGAAGCATTTAATGGGACTTACATACCCGTAGATATGACAACTCTGCCTTTTCTACCTGGCCCCACCAGAGCGATCTTAGAAAAGTAAACGCACTTTAGACTTTAGATTAGGGAAACATAGGTAACAAGAACACTTTCATCTCAAATAGGGTGTGGGGAGATTTTTTCTGTTCATCAGGAGTGTGCCATGGAACTGCAGTATGTCCCCACCAAACAGAATCCAGCTAACATCTTGACACTTTGAGCGATCTGAGACAGAACTACATGTGGTATGAGGGACCTGCCTTTCTGCATCAAAAAAGGAACAGCTGAGCCATATGTCAAGGAAGGAGAAACCCATCCGACAACTAGCAGTAATTGTAGCTGCCCTGAGGAAACTCAGGGAAGAAGGAACGCTGACTCTGCCAGCAGAACTCTGGAATCTACAGAGGAGTAGTGTCGATTTTGTCAAGTTAATCAAAGTCATGCAGATAGTGTTAAAGTTTGGGAATGCAAGGCAGATCCATGTCATACATTAATTTATTTAAAGCCAAGACACAACCTTCCTATGGTGTGTGACAGACTAGAAAATGGAGTGCGAGTACCCATGCACATTGATGGCTTTATAAGACATCTCAATTTAGTACTGTGTGATGGAATTGTGTATATGCAGAATAGGTTATTTAATATAACTCATAGTAAACATGAATTGATGTTGCTGCCTTCAAAAGGCCTCTTAGTTTCTTTGTATCTTAAACACCTCCACACCACTCGCATGCATTATGGAGTCAACAGCTTAATCACCCTCTTTCGGCAGGAATGTTGGAGCCCAGGACTAAGGACCATTGCCAAGCAAGTGGTGGGGAGGTGCAGAGCATGTATTGTGACCTTCAAGCCTCTTCTTCAACAACCACTGCCACCTCCCCTCCCGACCAACCAAGCACTCATGATACGTCCCTTTGATAAAGTTAGCATAGACCACACCAGTCTGATCAAAGCTGAAGGGGAAGTAGGGCACATCTTAATCATCACACGTTTAGCCATCCGTGCAGTATACCTGGATTACTGTAGCAGGCTGGATGCTGATGCATTCGTGTTACTGCTGAGGAGATTCGTTGCCACCCACGGAGCAACCTCTACAGTGTACTGTGACAATGGGTTGACCTTCCGTGTGGCAAGTACCTTTCAGCAGGAAGTCTGCGACGAAGATGATGTGACACGACAGTTCTTGCATAGGACAAGGATAAGATGGATCTTTCAGACTCCCAGGTCTCCCTGGAAGGGGGATTCTTCAAGAGATTAATTGGGGTAGTCAAGAGGACGCTTGCTACCGCCCTTCAACGTAGCATGCTCAACGAGGAGCAGCTCTGAACCCTCATTAAGGAGGCCAAAACTGTGGTTAACGACCCTCCTTTGACGTACACAGGGGACATGCGAGGATGAAGACCTCACACCATCACACCTCATCTATGGAGAAGTGATTCGTCTGCTACTGCCAGTGGTCCCTCAATGAGGACATGCGTCAAACCTTGACCAGTAGGCAACTGCACCACCAGTACTTCAGGCTCACCGAAACCCTCGATCGTTTCAAACGTTACTGGAGGGAGGGTTACCTGAGATCACTACAGGAGCGGCACAACCTTCGAGAGCAACCCGGCCCCCACCCCCAACTGCATTTACATGAAGGCGACATCATGTTGGTCAAGGGCGATCAACAGAAACTCAGTCAATGGCCCCTCAGTATCATCGAAGTTTACTCTGACAGCAAAGGGGTAATAAGGTTGCTGAAGGAACTCTTCGAAGGTGAGAAGCACCACGACGACGAGCGAGAAGCAGGGAATCAGGACGACGATGGTTATGGTGCAGAAGGAAATCACTGAAATCAGGCTGAGAATAGTGAAGAAGACTTGAATCGACGGCTGAAAGATAGGGATGAAGTGAGTGAGACTGAACGAAGTGGAAATCCGACCGAAAAGGAAAGCTGCTGTTGAACAGAGAAAGAAAATGTTGGAATGGGTGAAAGACGAAGTAGTGTAGTGAATATTGTTAGCAGTTAAGAGGAGAACTGTGAAAAGTGGGAGTTGCAAAGAGATTTTAAGGTTTTAGGGTTATGCTATATATTTTGTTGCGTCTCATGAGACCGAATGGAGTGGTCAGCAGGCGGCTTCAACTACGCAAATTGTGTGTTAATCACCCTTGTAACTTTTATATCCAGAATGTAACTCATGTACCATGGAACAAAGTCCCTCATGAGACTCCAGTAAGATTATTGTACAACTGATTTGCTAAGCAAAAATTGACTGAATGACAAGTGAAGCACTTGGCCACTTTTAGGTGTCTCGATCATTCCATGCATATAATCTCATTGTTGCTACTCTTACCTTAATTGGTTGATTTCGTAACATAATCATTCTAACTTTCCTGATTACTGCATGAACTGTTTGCACATTCAATTCATTAATTTTTTGTTACCTGATTGTTACCATTGATGTTGATATAATGATAGCAGTACGCTCTATGACGAACCCTGAATTGATTGCAAATTCCTTGATAGGAATCAAGAATGCATTTGTGTGTATCACCTTATTGCATTGCCGTTGCCCGAGTGTTTATCCATGATTCATTACTATTGCCATGATGAGGCCTGAATTGCATTTCCATTGCATTATGATATTGCTTGTGTTGCTTTCTGTGTCATATTGCTATTGCTTATAAAATTGCCTGATTGCATTTTCCATGTTTCATTGCTAGCGCAATGATATGGACTGAATTGCACTTCCAAGTTTTGTTGCCATTACATTATGATATTGCTTTCTATATTGCATTGCCATTGCTTTAATATTGATTGAATTACATTTTACATGTTTCATTGTTATCGCCATGATATGACCTGAATTCTATTTCCTATTGCTTTGATATTGCCTGTGATACATATCCGTATTTCATGCTATTGCTTTTGATTTGAGTGATCACTCAGTAGTATGACTGTTTGTCATCGAGAGCTAGATACGTATTGTAGCGCTGTGTATTCATCTGGGCCTCGACTCCCCAAGACATGCACTCTTGCCCCACCAATTGGCCTTGTCACCTTGCTTTCGCCTCTTGATTTTTTTTAGGAAGGTGCAGAATGTCATGGAAAAATAAGTGCACTATTTTTCCATGACTTGATTCTTCCCGAACCCCATACGTAAAAAACTCCATGTATGCCGATTGTCGGCAGGAACATGATGGTTCTTGATCAGATTGCATTATCCTCTTAGAAATTATTGATTCGTAGATATTGAGCCCAGTGTAATTATTATTTACTTGTTTATTCATTTGTTTAAATTTATGAGGCGGACGTTTCCAGCTAAGGAGTGATATCTTTGCTTTCCACGAGGCAATTGTAAGTTATATGCTTTACATTAAGTTCAGTTTAAATCCTAGCCATTGTTGGCGTCATGTTCCAGCTATTGATTTCTGTGATAGTGGTACCATTTAATATCATGATTGAATTCATTCTTCCTGTAAGATAGTGAATTTTCTTTTAATGTTCTAGAAGGTAATAGTGGCTGCATGACCATGTGATACTTTGTGTTACCGCAAGGGCGTTAAGGCTCTCCTTCGTTCCATTTGTATATGCCTTTATAATAGTAGACATGAGAGTAGGAACTATATATATATATTTTTAAATGTAAAATCATAGACGTTTATAATTCAGTTGTCCTTGTGCTCGGGCTGATACTTACCCATCAGGTGGCACGATCTAATGAGCTAGTCGCTGATTAATTCGCGACACACGACTCCACATTTAAACACCTGACTGTCAAGTCTATGAAAAAGTCTTTTTTTATTACAACTATTTCTGAGATATCATTTTGTAATGGGCAAAATATTCCTTTAATTATTAGTGATTTATCTAGGAAATGATTCATCATCCTCCTCTAATATCTTTACACTACTGTTTTAAGAGTGATTGGAACTGTGAATTTGTGAAATGTTTTCGTTTTTGTTGTGGACGTTGAGTGCGTAGCAGTGTGGCCAGTCCCTTGCTTTGTTTTTCTTTCACTTTGAGTATGGGAGCACTGTCCTGAATCTTTTGCCTGCTTTTTGGTAACACTAAAAAAATATGGAAGGATCACGAATACTCTCGGTGTGAGAGGGACATCAACCGGTCCACCCTTCATTTGGCTATTTTACCAAATTATTAATACAAATTATTATCTATCCCTTGCAAGGGATCTAGTTCAGGAGTTCTGAAGACTAGGTAAATTAACCAAGTCCAGGAGACTAGGCTTGGGAGAAATTTGGCATGGTGTAATGAGTAATAAAGAAACAAACTGAGTAACAGGGATTTTCTTCAATACCATCGTATACCTTACCAAAAAAATAGAAATCAGCACTTCAATTGCCTCCCAGTGGGAAGACATCACCTAGCCTCATCAGTAATAAGACCCATACACACAAGGAATATCATGTAATAGCAGGTAGGACAGGCCTACCCTAATTCCCCAGGCAGTGTAAACGTCAGTAGTCTTCATACCCACCATGTCAACTATGACACAGTACCATTCTCCGACCCCTGTCTCCAGACAAGAAGATTGACAACAGTGCACATGTATAGTAGTAGTAGTATTATTCACGTATCTTAATGTCTTGGTGGGGGAAAAATTCACCCATGACATTTGGTGGCAGCTGTGTTGGATCTGTAGTCCAGTGCTATTGATCCATACCCACTGTTTTGTCGTATTGTATCCATTTCTTTATACAATATTGTTGATTTTTATCTGATTAAGGTCATGATTTGTTTACATGCATATTCATTATTTCTATAGTGACGGATTGTATGGTACTGTCTCTTAATGCAGTTTACATTTTATTATTTGATTATATACAAGTGTTTGAAATATTGTAACAATGCCAACTGGTAATGATGAATCATATATTGATCTAATTCAATTAGAACAAGAAACACAACAAACATTACAGACAGTTAAGAGCTTCACTCAATCCTACCAGGACGTTTGGTCTCAAGTGGGAGATTTATCAAATCAAATCAAGGACTTGAATCAGAAGTTGGTTGACATACAGGGGACAATACAACACTTAACACCCAAACATAATAACACTCAACCAGCCATAATGTCTACACCACATACGTCTCACATTCCAAGTGATCCATTCTCATGTGACACCTCAGTACCATAACAGGAATCCCACAATATAGACCCCCAATACTGCATCATACAAATACTAAGTACCCACCACAAAACACAACTACTATCTCAAGTACAGTGCCCTTAATACCCATAAATGTCTCATCAACACCACCTAACCCTGCAGTGGTAGTACAACCTCCTACGCAACCATCCACACCTATACCTAATCCATCATCAGGTAACTCTTGTCAAAACCCTCATACCTGTCAGTCAAACCCATTCATTTTGCAGCAAGGTCAACAGACTGTAATACCCAATCCTTTCCTTGGACCACAGCCTACTTATCCCTTTAATAATACCAATCCACACTTTATTCAATAAATACTCCAGTAGCAATTCCTCAGACTGTACCAGTGTTAAAGCCTAAAGATGTAGCTCTTCTCAAACTTTCTGAACTCAAGGGAATTCTTGCTGACAACAGGCTTAATACTTTTTTTAGTCAAGTAGAGTCATGCACTAGCTCAGATGACAGGAGAATAGAAGTGGCAATGGCATGGGCTGAACCGTATATTGCTACGTTCTTAACAGCAGTGTTAGTAGAACAGGGTAATAATCTACTTTGGGATGAGATTAAGAAACTTATGAAGAAGCAGTTTATTGGCTCAGCTACTTTGTTACAGGCATGGCAAGAGATTACTGCCATGACTTACTATTTTGATGAACATCCTAATTTCTTAATTAATACATTATCGTGTAAAATCTCAGCTTTAACTTTGAAATTCCCCAATGATCCAATTCCAACATCAGATAAATTCCTTAAGACAAAGGTTTATAAGGGATTGAATTCACAGGCCCAAGCCAAACTAGTTGATTTCTTAGCAGACCATATTGTGTTGAAAAATTTCATGATATGGGCCGAAAAAATATTATAGGGCTCAAGGAATGAATAGAGTCTTGCCAATTTCAGGCACTGGGAATCCTCAGTCATCAACCCCAGTAACAGGTCTTCAACAGGGGGAAATACAAAGAAGTGAGTTAGATAATTTAAGAAAGAAGCTTGAAGAGTTAAATAAAAAAACTGGAGAAAGTAAACATGAAGAAATATTGTGCCTTTTGCAGAGTGACTGACCATAATCTGTGATTGTCCTCTTGATCCTCCCAAGGGAGTTTATTTTGATTGTTTCCAACAAAATAGTAGGAGAGGTCATGTAGGATGTCCAGGAAAAGTAGGTATAAACTGGCTAGGGAGTCCGGCACGAGCTCCTTATATCAGTCTGGTGGTTAATGATAACATGATTGAAGCTTTAGTTGATACAGGTAGCTGTGCCAGTATAGTTAAGAAATCCTTTGTGGAAAGCTTAGGTTTGAAGCCTGCCAAGATGAGAAATTTACCAAAGTTAACGGGAGTCACCCAGGGAGTTGTGCCAATACTAGGATCTGTTTATTTAGATGTTCATAGTGGCACTAGAGTTGTTACTCACTTATTTTTTTTATTGTACCAGACAACTTGTTAGATACAGAAATTTTATTGGGCGCAGATTTGCTTGGGGTTGCTCGTCTAACATGGGATCATATAAAGGGTATATTAATTTGGGATAATATTACATATGTGCGGCTTCTTAAACTGAGACCTTCCACAGGAGAATTAGGAATCTCAACACTATTCAGCCATTAAACCTTGGAGTAGATGAGATAAGATTAAAGAAAAATATTATCCTACCTCTCTCTTCTGCAGGTATTTATGCTGTGTCTGTAAATGAAATATAAGATACAATACTCGAATATACCTCAGAATTAAAAGCCAATGGTGCTACGAAGGCTTTGTGCCTTAAAGTCACTGATAATCAGGAAGTACACATACCTCTCATAAATAGTACAAAGGGTGTAGTTAAGTTGAAAATAGGAAAACTGATAGGTACTTACAATAAGATTGACGAAAGGGACATCATTTCAGTAGCTCCCACATGTCGAAAGATTGAAATAAGAAATGAGCTGATCCCTGAATGCATGTGTGTTGTACCAGAACAAGGATGCACTAGAGAGAAAAAGCTGGAAAATTTGATTGCACAGCAAGATTGGTCACATTTAGATGATGAACAGCAGGCCCAATTAAAGAATCTAGTCATGGAAAATTATCAAGTTTTCATAGTGGAGAATAATGAAAAAGGAAAATTCAAGGGAGTTCAGGGACATTTTAATGTTAGTGATTCCGAACCAGTTAGGTCACCCATGTATAGATACCCTGAGAAAGCCAAGCAGCTTATTGCAAATATGTTGGAGGATATGGAAGCTAAAGATATAATTGAGCCATCCACAGCCGCATGGTTAAGTCCTATAGTCTTGGTAAGGAAACCAGACAATTCTCAAAGGATGTGCTTGGACTATCGAAAAGTCAATACCCACCTTCAAACTCACATCTATCATTTGCTTAGGTTAGAAGAGTTAGTTGAGTCAGCAACAGGGAATCAATTTTATGCTTCATTGGACATGAAAGACGCTTATTATCAGGTAGAATTAGATGAAGATAGTAGGGATCTGACAGCGTTTAGTGATGGAGTCTCCTTTTATAGGTTTAAGAGGTTACCGTTTGGTTTGAGTTGCAGCCCAGCTATATTTTCAAGGGTAATAGGTGATATCTTGGCTCCATTACTAAAAAAGGGATACATAAAGAATAATTTAGATGATATTGTAGTATGGGCACCCAGCTTGGAAGAATTAATTGAGACATTAGAAGAGCTGTTCAAATTATTCAGTGAAAAGGGTGTGAAATTAAACATCAAGAAGTGTCACTTTGCGCAAAAAGAGATAAAATTTCTTGGCCATATAATATCCAAAGAAGGATGCAAGCCTTGTCCTGACAACATAAGTGCCATCAGAGATATGAAAGCTCCTACTGATGTCAAAGAAACTAGAAGATTTTTAGGAATGTGTGGATTTTATCGCAAGCACATACAAAATTTTGCTAAAATTGCTGTCCCCTTAACCAATCTCTTAAGAATGAAAGAGCCATTTGCATGGACACCAGAGTGTCAGTCTAGTTTTGAGCAGTTGAAACAGCTCCTTATGACAGCTCCTTTGCTCATAAAAGCAGACATGACAAGACCTTTTCAGTTATTCACAGATGCTAGTCTGGATCATGTAGGTGCAGTACTGATGCAGGAGAGTGATGGCCTTTTGAAACCTGTTGGATACTTTTCAAAGAAATTGAAGCCTGTAGAACAGAGATATTCTACTACTGATAGGGAAGCCTT
Source organism: Macrobrachium nipponense (assembly GCF_015104395.2). NCBI lineage: Eukaryota > Metazoa > Arthropoda > Malacostraca > Decapoda > Palaemonidae > Macrobrachium > Macrobrachium nipponense. The sequence goes on along the minus strand of NC_087204.1, from coordinate 57,146,249 downwards.
GGCTATTGTGTTAGCATGTAGGCAGTTTTATCATTTTCTTTGGGGTACCATGTTTACAATCCACACAGACCATCAACCTCTTGTGTCAGTATTCAAAAGAAAGACAAAAGTCACCTAGGATGAAGAGATGGATTATTGAGAAGCAGGATTATTGCTTCAAAGTTGTGTATAGGCCAGGAAAGCACAATGAGGTAGCTGATCAGTTAAGTAGGCCAGATAGGGCAATCTTTCATAATAATCAAGACAATTATCTTGGGTTGAGTAAGGAAGAATACAAGGCTAAGCAGGTAGGTGAAACAAGATGGGGTGAATTGATTGCATCCTTAGAAGGAGGAAAATTGCCTAGGAAGAAGTTTCCCAGAGTGTTCATTCATCAGTTTATGCTGTATGAAGGCTTGTTATATCTGAGTGCTGACAAGCATGACAATAGTATTCAGTTAAGATTTGTGGTACTGCAGGAGCTTAGGAAAACTGCTTTGAAGTTTGGTCATGAGTGTTGTTAATCCTTTAGGGAGAAGGAAAACTAAGGATGCTCTGGAGACTTCTATTGGCCTTCACTTAGATCTGATGTGTTAAGTTTGTTAAAGAATGCATTACATATCAGGTTCATAAAAACAGTCCATCCTTACAGCAGAATTCCAAGAGCTCCCACCAGTACATAAACCCTTGGAGCGTATCAGTATTGATTTGACAGATATGATGTCTGGTGCAAATGGGTACCATTACGTTCTTACAGTGATTGATCATTATTCACGCTTTGTGAAGTTTTACCCACTGAGGAATAAGACTACAGAAGTGGTCAGTAAGAATTTTCAGAAATATTTAAATGATTTTGGAATTCCAGGGTGTGTAATTCTTGACAATGGTGCTGAATTCACATCACAACAGTTTAGAGATCTTTGCCAAAAGTACAACATAAACACTGGTTTCATCACACCGTACCATCCTGAAGGTAACAACATATCAGAAAGAATGCATAGGACTATGAAGACCCTGTTGAATGTCATGTGTCAGGGTCATCCTTATCAGTGACCAACCTATTTAGGTGAGATCCAACGGGTCCTTAATTGTGCTGTCCACGCAACAACAGGTGAACAGCCACATTATGTCTTCTTTAGCAGGAGACCTGCTAGACAAATAATAACTACATTGCCATCACTTGATGATGAAGTGAGTGATTCTGATATTGCCAAAGTTCATGAGATAATCCAAAAGAGAGGTCAAAAAAGTTTTTAAGTATAGCTAACCGAAAGCAAGTGAATACGAGTATTGAAAAGAATTCACTAGTCTGGGTCAGAAATGAGACTCAAATACATGGTACTAGTCGAAAGTTAAATGTTAAGTGGCTTGGACCCTATAGAGTGGTAGAAGTTGTGAGAGATGGATCCACTTATGTGTTGAAAAATTTGTTTGATGATACAATTGTAGAACGAGCTGCTAATAAACTAAAGCCATTCCACAGTGATGAAGAATGGTTAGTTACCATGAAAGAGGACTCTGAAAATGTGCCTGATATAGTAACTGAAGGAGTTGGTACAAGAGGTGCTAGGAATATTGTGACTCCCTCACGACTCATTGAAGAGATATATAGGCTGTGTGTGATGATGTACATGAACTTTGCTGAGGGGAGAGACTTTATTTTCCCCAGTGTAGTAGAGACTCACGTTTTCTAATGTTGGTGATGATGTACAGTACTGTAATTTTGTACGTTTTGTGTATTCTCTTTTTACTTGGTTTGAGGTTGATGAAAATATAATTTTTTCTATTCACAGTGGCCAGTAATGTGAAAATTTTATAGTTTTGAGGTAATGAACAAAGGAATAATGTGAAACATTTTGTACAAGAATTCACATAGTGCCCTGGTTGGAAATGCAATTGTGGTCCTTTGGGTCTTGTCTTATAGAAAATTGTCAGAGTGTTGCTCTTGTAGTACCGGTTTGGTACATCTTAGAGGATAGAGTAAACTACTTTTCAAACCCTTTTGAGATTCAAGTTTAGAGTCGTTTCTAGCCAAGAGCTGTGGTGAGTTTGATAATCATTAGGACGCCTCAATAGGAGTAAATTCTGTCTTCACATGTGGAGAACTCTTTTGTTGCAGAGTGATGTGACATCCTGTGTAAGTGGAGTCAATCCAACCCCAGTATTAGGCTAGACAAAGCTATTAGGAAAGCTGTATTGAACGCACACCTATAGGGTAGTGTCCCCATTTAGTACTCAAGTATATCCTTGTTTTATGTTGTTGCAAGAACCCCTTTAGTCTCTAGTTGAGATCGTTGCTTGTTTCTACTGTACAAGACCTGTTTTCCACAGTCGCAGACCCACTAAGGAGCTGTTTGGTTCCTTAGGAACACTTGTCCTTGATATTAGAGTGGACATGAAGCAATTCTTCCCTGAGGGAAAGGCTTTGCAATGGGAAAAATATTCCTTTAATTATTAGTGATTTATTTAGGAATTGATTCATCATCCTCCTCTAATATCTTTACACTACTGTTTTAAGAGTGATTGGAACTGTGAATTTGTGAAATGTTTTCGTTTTTGTTGTGGACGTCGAGTGCGTAGCAGTGTGGCCAGTCCCTTGTTTTGTTTTTCTTTCACTTTGAGTATGGGAGCGCTGTCCTGAATCTTTCGTCTGCTTTTTGGTAACACTAAAAAAATATGGAAGGATCACGAATGCTCTCGAAGGTGTGAGAGGGACGTCAACCGGTCCACCCTTCATTTTGGCTATTTTACCAAATTATTAATACACATTATTATCTATCCCTTGCAAGGGATCTAGTTCAGGAGTTCTGAAGACTAGGTAAATTAACCAAGTCCAGGAGACTAGGCCTGGGAGAAATTTGGCATAATGTAATGAGTAATAAAGAAACGAATTGAGTACCAGGGATTTTCTTCAATACCATCGTACCTTACCACTAAAAATGGAAATCAGCACTTCAATTGCCTCCCAGTGGGAAGACATCACCTAGCCTCATCAGTAATAAGACCCATACACACAAGGAATATCATGTAATAGCAGGTAGGACAGGCCTACCCTAATTCCCCAGAGCGCCTCAGTGGCGTAGTTGGTTTGGTGTTTGCTTCTCACCTCGGTGGTCGCGGGTTCGATCCTCGGCCATTCCATTGAGGAGTGAGAGAGAGATGTATTTCTGGTGATAGAAGTTCACTCTCGACGTGGTTCGGAAGTCACGTAAAGCCGTTGGTCCCGTTGCTGAATAACCACTGGTTCCATGCAACGTAAAAAACACCATAAAAACCTAATTCCCCAGGCAGTGTAAACGTCAGTAGTCTTCATACCCACCATGTCAACTATGACAATGACACTACCTTTCTCCGACCCCTGTCTCCAGGCAAGAAGACTGACAACAGTGCATATGTATAGTAGTACTATTATTATTCGCGTATCTTAATGTCTTGGTGAGGGGAAATTCACCCGTGGCACATTAATCTTTTACATCCATTTTAGAGTTCTTCGTTGAATGAGTGGATTTCGCGCTCGGCTACCAATCCGGTGCTCCGAAGTTCGATTCTCAGCTCGGCCAACGCAGTACCAGAGGAATTTATTTCTGGTGATATAAATTTATTTCTCGATATAATGTGGTTCGGATCCCACAATAAGCTGTAGGTCCCATTGCTAGGTAACCAATTGGCTTCTAGCCACTTAAAAATATCTAATTCTTTGGGCCACCCCTAGGAGAGCTGTTAATCAGCTCAGTGGTCTGGTAAAACTAAGATATATTTAAAATCCATTTTAGACGCTATAACTAACGCTCTTCCCCTCGAAAACGTTATCTGTACACACACACACACACACACACACACGAAGAACAAAATCTGACCAAAAAAATTCGAAGGTTGAATTATTCTATGACATCGAAAACTGTTCTTTATTAAGTAAAAAAAATGTAACTGATCGGAAGAGACACCCTTCTAGAATCTAATAAGGAACTAAAAGACAGACCCAAAATTTACAAGGTGAACTGAAGCGAAACCTTCCCGATATTAAAGTAATGGTTCGTTTCTTAAACATAAAATAAAAGCTCGGTTTAAAAGTAACTATTATACCTCGGATGAAATCCTTGATCTGGAAAGAAAACTTTGAAAGGTCATACCTGAGATTTACTGAAATTTTTTCACTTGAACGTTTGGTATAACTTGCACTTTTGTAGAGTTCTTACTCATCTGAAACCTAAGGATTTTGTTTACTTTATTCAGTGTCAAAAACATACCCGCTGGATGCTTCTATTTCTGTAATTGAAAGAATAAAAAAGCATTACAATTAAATACTTGTAAGATCAATGAATGCTCAAACTACCATGTTTTTGGGAAGAGCCGATACATCGAAGTCTGTTTCTCATATGGCCAGTTTTGTCCCAGATCGCTCAAGACAAGAGAAGACCTACCTCCCCCTCTCCCCCGCCTAAACCCCCAACCAGGAGCATCAACAACCCATCCAACCCCCACTGACTTTCTGTCAAAAGCAATTCCCTTTCGACCATGTCAACGTAACGGAGCCGATTTTGCTGTAGTTCACAATGGTAAGTGCATGTTGGTGTTAATAGTGCTTTGGCGAAAGTAGTTTCTGCCTTGTTGAAGTCAGCAGTTTGGGTAGTACTATTAGGCTAGTACTAGGTATGATGAGGCGATCTTAAACCTAGAGCCAAGGGTAGCTTAGTTGTGGCATAGTAGTAGTAGGTACTACCTAGGCTACTACCCTGCCTAGTACTGGCCTACTAGACTACCTAGGTAGGTAGCCTATGTAGTAGCTAGCTAGCCTAGCTAGGCCTATGTCATGTCTTGGATACCGGGCCCGTAGGTAGCTAATAGCCTACCTAGCCTAATGTAGGTACCTAGCTAAATGGCTCTGTGAAGCTGGAACGGCTCCGCACTGATTAAGTATTAAGGGCCCCATACACTTAACGATTGTCGTCATTGACACACACACACTAGCCTATTCAGACAGCATGGAACCACACACACACACACACTGTTCAGACAGTATGAACGATCTCTGCACCAATTTCAGTCTGAACAAAGATTAGCTAGCCTACGTCTTGGGAAGCCGTGGCATCATCTCTAGAAGAGATGTGCTCGGCAGCATTATATTTACTAGGTATACTACTACCTAGTATATCAGCAGACAAGCACATAGCCTAGCTACTTTGCATGACCTGTGTATGACAGACATAGGCTAGGTACCTAGCCTAAGTTGCAAGCCAGCAACTTGGTTGTGACAGATTCCCAACGAGATCGTTCAAACCCAAAACTCCGCCCACTTTTGCATTCAGACAAGCCCATGCAGAATGTTATTGCGAATGATACAGACAGTTGTTCAGTGTATGGGATCCTTGAGCTAGCTAGCTACCTTGGAAATGGATTCATCTTGTGCTTTTAGTGTTGCTGATGAAGGAGGTGGTGTTGTTTACCTACTATTGGCAGTCATTAGCCTACCTGTTACTAGTTATTGGCCTAACTTCACAACTCTTTCAGGGATCCTTTGGGAAGGGAAGGTTTTGGGTGGGGTAAAATGCAGGACGGTAGAGCGACATGTTGCCTATGATGGCCACCCAGGAATGGTTCCGTGCTTACTTGTGTAAGGCTTATGGGAGCCATATGTTCAAGAAGGGATTGGCTAAGAAGCCTATTAGGTACAAAAGGAACTAGACTAACTTAACCCAGTAGGCAGTATCACTTGGAGGGAACTAGGTATACTAACCTAACCTAGTAGGCAGTGTCACTTAGCTGAGGGGCTCTGCCCTCCATATCTCCCGGGCAAAGGAAATTACAGGCAGTCCCCGGGTTACAACAGGGGTTCCGTTCTTGAGACGTGTCGTAAGCCGGAACATCGTAAAAAATCCTAAGAAAACCTTACTTTTAATGCTTTGGGTGCATTGAAAACTATGTAAACTGCATTCTTATTGCATTTTTCATAAAAAAAACCTTTAAATATTGATTATTTTGCATTTTTATGCATTCAACTTACCTGTCAGATATATACTACTTAGCTATAGACTCCGTCGTCCCCGATAGAAATTCGAATTTCGCGGCACACTCTACAGGTAGGTCAGGTGATCTACCGCCCCGCCGCTGGTGGCGGGAATAGGAATCATTCCCGTTTTCT
>NC_087204.1:57135953-57139631 GCF_015104395.2 Macrobrachium nipponense | reverse complement strand
CCAGAGAAGTGCTTACTCCAAGTAGCAAAAAGACAGAAAAACAAAGATACTTCAGCATTTATACTGTGCTCATGTAGTTACTTGTAATTGTTTATATCGTACATAATGTTTTTTTTCAATTGCCACTGGTGCGTAGGTTAATTAATGAATGATCATGATTTCAGCCAATACCGGATATATCCTGTACATAAATAATAAATTTTATTGGTCCAGCCAACTATCTATACAGATTAAGATCTGTCCATTCTATTTCACAATTTCCATGTAGCCTTTATGCCGTATATTTAAAACTGGCCCAACTAATATGATTATAGTATGTCCTGCATATTCATGATGTAAATGTCATCGGTGTCTCCCAATGCCGTTTGAGCGCTGTTCACCTTGCCCTAAAATGTAAACAAACCATTGCATCCTGTTATAATCCAATGGGAAGCCTCGAAGTGACGACGCGGCTCATATACTATAGGTTCTAGCAAGACGGAATAACATAAGTTGAGATTGTCGGTCGCTTGGTTTCCCGCGTCGACTGGGCAGTGCACTTAATGATTGTTTTGACAGTAATTTGTTGCTATGCTGGTGTTCATAATTTCCATACAAGAAAATATTTTTTTTCTCTCTACTCACTTAAACACAGCTATATCAAGATATCTATACCTTACCGTAAAGGATATATCTTGATGAATACGGAAAAAAAAAAACTTTCCAGATTTTTATTGAATTCGCGTGGTGGTTCTTGTATTTACAAAAAATTACTGAGAATTTTTTTCATTTTATTTACACCCTATTTAAGATATTCTGACTTCCTCTCTGCATTTAATACTTCACCCTAAAATGTATTCTGCACCTGATAAGAACTTCATTACTTCCTCTGGAACATCAATGTTTAATTCCCTGAAAATATTAACTAATTTCGTAATCCCATCAACACCTGGTTTCAACTGTTTCCCATGAAAAGATTTAAAGAGTTGTTCCATTTCCTAAATTATTGAAAAAATTGAGAACTGGGCACCTAAACAACGCTTTCCTCCCTCACTTTGGAGATCCAGTCGTTGTTTAGGCCTTCATTATCTGGGAATCCTAAGGAAGGATATTTATTTCTGTACTTATGAGCTATATAACATCCCAGATAATTCAAGGCTTCCATTTCTATCCCATTTTCAGACTACTCCAAGATCTACAAAATCCTCTTCCTCCACGCATTAGGTAGACCTATTCTAATATTGTACTTCATTTCACGAATTTAGTCCAGGCTACTTATCAACCGAAGACATGTCACTAAAAATTGCACTAATGAGGTTGTAAACAAATTGTTAAACATAACCTGACTTTACGTCCTTAATGGGTAAATTTAAAGAGGGAACAGCGGTTTTCTTTAATCTGTGATAACTTCTCTGGTAAAGTTGTGGTAGCAGTTCATATTGAAGATTTCTTAAGTAATCATCTGTCCGGAAATGGACAAGAACAAATCCTTGGCCTCCTTACCATTAATGCTATCACTTCTTTTACATGCATTAATCCATACTTGAGACACGCTCGGAACCTGTGAAAACAAAATTCTCTTTCTGTCTGGAAACTGTAAGTGCACCCAAATATGGAAACACAGACCCAAAATCGTGAACTACAACAATGCAACTGACTGAGTGACAAGTGAACATCGCCCAGTTCGATGTGCTCCTGTGACGTCACAGAGAGAGGCAAATTAGCGATCGGATCCCTCGGTGGAAACAATTCATGTTATTCCGTCTTGGTTCTAGTAAGTCTTACGTAGTTTGGTGGTCTTCCACCAGGGGTGTGCTCCAGAGCTTTTGCGGCCATCTTAAATATCTGGTAACAGTGTAAATTTGAAATCTGGTAACAGTGTAAATTGAGGGAGTGTCTGTCTCTAGGTTGGTCGTAACTTTTTTCCTTTTATTCCTGATCGCAATAATGGTACGATGCGCGGCTTATAGGTACCCAGTTGTCAAAATAGGAGAAACAAGTCTTCAAGAGAGAATAGGATAACATTTAACAGGTAAACGAAGCATAATAGAATGTATTCGCCCTTAATTTTTGTGCTAGTCAGATACGCTGTTTCCTGGTCGTTCCAACCGACCGTAAGCACCCTTGTTGGGACGGCAACTTGTAGGTTACGTGCAAATGGGCGCCGTACCAGCCCCTTGAGGATGTACGTAAAATATAAAACAATGACGGTAAACACCATGAACATAACGTCCCGGTCGGTCAAGTGCGTCCTTGTGGCGTGGTTGTTATGGTGTTGGCGTCCCACCTCGGTGGTCGCGAGTTCGATTCTCGGCCATTCCATTGAGGAGTGAGGATATGTGTTATTTCTGGTGATAGTTCACTCTCGACGCGGTTCGGAAGTCACGTAAAGCCGTTGGGGTACTTCTGCAGAAGTAGTCCGCACGGACTGCAAGGAACGTAACTGCGGATACGACATCCACTAGGGATTGGCGGCCGTTCAATGTATTTCGCCGTGTTTAGTACTGGCCCCATGGGGGGTTAATTACAGTCGTCCGAATAAATATTACTTAAAATTCTTGTTCAGTAGGTAAAACTGCATAGATAAACCGCAACTGCCATAGTCTATGCCGCCGCCGATAAGTACCTTAGATCTACCTGCCGTTTGGTCCCGTTGCTGATAACCACTGGTTCCATGCACGTAAAAACACCATACCTACAAACAAACTAACGTCCCCGTCTAAATGACTCACAGCCGAAACGACCAGGATGACAGGACAAGATATAGGAAGGACCTCCTGTAGTATCAGTAGGTATGCTACCCAGATTGTGGCCACGAGTAGATCGGTTTTTTTGCATTAACTTTTCTCATATATTCAGCTTATTATCGTGACACATGAATGTAGTGGCAATTGACTTTTGGTATCAGAATATCATTAATATGTACATGCCACATGATATAAAGTAAGAACGATCTTGATATAATTATAAAAATCTTTAGTACTACGTAGGCTCTGGTGTAGGCCTATATGGTAAATGTCAACCGGTCACGTCTTATAAAGCATGTTACTGTCGTGCGTGCGGACGTCCTGCTGTATTTTGTCGGTCATGAAGAATTATCGGCACTATGTTAGTATGATACTTTCTGTGCCGCCAAAATATTTTTTTTTTCAGTTTTAGACTTCAAAGGCAGTGTCAGAAGTTTGCTTAGCAAAATGCATATCACCATACATGGTTTTCTCAGCGAGTTCCGAAACCTTGGAAGACTGGGCGAGTTACTCATTCCGCATATTTAGGTTGTTAACGGTCGCCATCCTTTTCTGAATACTTATAATTGTTAAGTGTTTGAAGAATAGTGGTGCTGTTTATATTGTGCTTTCGTGGTTTCTCCTTTTCGATTGTTTAAACGATAGAACACTTCACGTGAAGGAATTTATTTACATGGTATACTAGCCTACCATACTATCCTTCTGTTGATCGTCTTTTGCCTCAGGAAATGCTGATCCACCCTACTATTATTTTGATGTTGGTCTGATTAGCATTTTTAATTATATGCTTATATGTGTTGTAGAATGAACGTACCTTTTTCAGTGAACTGTTTTGTATTTATTTTCCATTGCTAAGCTGGACATCTCTGATAGTATACCTGCAGCCAAAGCTAAGTAAGTTATTGTAGGCATTCATTTAATTTCCACCAGCTGAGGTCTAATGAAAGGTTAG
>NC_087204.1:57095953-57125953 GCF_015104395.2 Macrobrachium nipponense | reverse complement strand
TTTGGTTTGGCATACGCTTTTTTATTAACTTTTGAATGAATTTGGCTTCGAAATTTCGAAGAATATATTACGTGAAACTACCGAATTTTTTCGGTAAACACTCATATATTTTGCAATAAGGGAAATATTGATTTTTTTTTTTTTTTTCACTAATACGTGTATGTGTTAGAACTTGATGAAGGAAATATAAGATCTAACTTCCTACTTTAGGAAGTCAGAAAGCATATACCTAACCTTCCTTTGAAGCTTTAAGCTCTCGTACTACGAGCATTAGTATTGACTAGATACGTTCCTTTAAGCTTTTAAGAGCTCTCGTACTAACGAGCAGTTAGAGTATTGACTAGATACGCTTCCTTTAGAAGCTTTAAGAGCTCTCGTACAACGAGCAGTTAGAGTATTGACAATTCTAGTAGTTGTTGCATCCTCATCACCTTCTTACTCCACAGAATCTACAAATTCATATGTGCAAATTTGAAGATAAATGGATGGAGCTCAAAAGGCGAGCTCTTAAAAGATAAGAAGTGAATATAGTGTTCCCAGTGCAGTGGAGGGTGCGTCTGATCGGCTCCGTAGCGCTTCCAGGCCTAGACCTCTTCCAAACTCCCAGACCCAGTGGAGGAGGAAAGTCGACAGCCGCAGGAAGGTTAGGGAGAACCCCCACCGGTCAGGGGCGTCCCCTCGGCAGGTTCTGTAGAACGTCCCAGACTGCCAAGGATAGCCATTGATAAGGCATCCTTAAAAAGTGCGTCTCTTCATCTTACATCCGAAAAGACGAAGAATGTATGTTTGGAGTTTCGATGATCTAGCGCGTTCTCTGAAAACTAAGAGAACACTGAGCAAGAGCCAGCCGCTGCCAGGAAGCCGCGTTCCAGCAAGCTAGCGTGAGCTGCGTTCCAATAGCCAGCAGCGAGGCGCGTTCCAGCTAACAGACTAGCGCGAGCCGCGTTCCTACAACCAAACGCGAGCCGCGTTCTAGAACATTTTTCTTGGCGCAAGGCGCCTTCAAAGAGACGAAGCGCCAGCCTGGCGCAAAAAATTGCGCTAGAAAACAGACGCTAGAGCAAGGAGCCTTATAGTAGAGTGGCAATCAGAACGATCCTTCCATTGAACGTTTCCGGGCAAGAGGCTCTTTCTATTCTAAAAGGGGTCTAGTAGGCGCTCGGAACTATCAGGGCGCACGGGACCTTCCACGCAAGCGGAACGTTCCAGGAGCGAGTCTCCTTTCTAGCGTGCGGAACATTCCAGGCGTGCGGAACATTCCAGGCGCTAGGTGCAAGGAGCCAGGCGCCAGAATATTCCTAATCTTCTCATGAGAGAGAGGTTAGTCGCGAGGCTCCTCTTTGAGTTTTCAACTTGAGCAACTTTCCCCTGGCAAAGGTGCAAGATGTCGCACAGGCTGGCCGTCGCTTTTGCCAGAAGGATTCTGATACTAAGAGAAGCCATTTTTCATTATTCAGAGGACTCTCTCCTTCATTCATGCTCTTCCCTCGTTATGAAGAGGCAAGAGCTTTGGAGTTTCTTATAAAGAAATCTCATCGACGTTTGGGTATGATGGCGGATAGGAAATATCTACTTCCTTCCGTAAACCCTACAGATGAACAGGAATTCTGTCTCTTCCACGATTTATGAGGAAATCACGAAGATTTAAAGAGTTCCTGGATTAACTTCCTTCCTTAAGGAGATATATATACTCTTTCTATCGTTCTATTAACGAAAAGAACGAAGATAGTAAAAAATTTTCCTTTCTCTATCTGCCTCGGTAGGGAAAGAAGTTAGTAGAGTATCTGCTGTATGAGAATACGATACGGCAAATCATAAGCACATACCGTAGTTACTTCTTTGCTGAGCAACTCAATTACCAGTATCCTTCCAGGAATTTCCTAGGAAGGACTACGCTTAAAGGGATTGTTAAAGACAACACCTACTTAGCTTCTAGATTTATCGAAGTCTTGGTTTTCGCTTAGATATGCATTATAAGAACTTCCTGAAGTTCGATAATAATTTTATAAGATTCCTTTATTAAATGGAGTAGCTGGCAACTCTGGAAGAGTAAGGCCAGTCGGCTAACGAGACTATCGCTTAGAGTTAGACCACCAACGCAGTATCATAGGTGTCGGTCATGAGTGGTCGGTTACATGTCCTCTCTCCTGCGGGTGGAATGACTAACTGTGTCTCTCCCCTACAATCGTGGTTTTGTTTTAGCCTTGGATTGAGGGGATAGTTAAGCAAACATAAATAAAATATTGTATAATGCTCTCATGCTTACGAAAGCATGGCTTATTATAGTACATGCTTAGTGAGAAGATGAATGTAGTAGAGAATTCACTTTAAGACTACGGTATGGTCAAGTCTTATGCACATACCGAGGTTAACTACAGAATTCCTAGTATCCTTACAAAGGTTTCCTAGATTAATGCTGTTTACCAACAATGTGACAGTATTATAAAGGATTCTAATACGGCAGAGCGCGATATATAATAATTCTCTCATCCTTTCGAGAAACGCACACAACCTTTTTAGAATCTGATATTGCTCAAGAGAATTGGGTGAGTCGGATGGGAAACATTCTCTTAGTGGCAGAAGTTGTTTCCCTGAATTGACTATACTACGTATATAAAAGTTTTTTCCCACTAAGAACGGAATTAACATGTGAAGGATGTCGGGTACCATAAAGGCATAGATGTTATGGCACTAAACTAAAAAGACCTAGAAGGGAGCGCCAGCCTGGCGCAAATTGCGCCAGAAGCACCATCCAAGATATTTTCTCGTTTTTGCGAGTTATTAACCTAAGAGTCCAGTAGCCTCTCGGACAGCAGGCTCGGTAACGGCAAGATTCGTTCCTGATTTCGTTACCCATTTAATCGAAAAGGGTCGCTTACAAGGTATGATGAAATGATTTATTTTAATCACTTAGGCAATTCCACGACTCTCTCATATCGCAAAGAGACATCGAGAATCTCTTTTTTTTTCGCCCCTGTTCGCGTTAACAAAGAGAACCTATTTGGAACAGACACGGAACGTAACGATCCTTAAGAGGTTCGATGCAAGATTTTTTGCATGTCCATGAGAACCTTCTCGATCGAAGATAATAACTGTTAACTTATATCTAACATTTATTGAAAAGAGGTTGTGAGAACCTGCGGAAAGTCTTCTTCATAGATCTCTTTGTAAGGTAGAAGACGAACAGGCTTCCTTTAGACTGCTTCTTTTTTTCCTCGAACCAAGAGAGGTAGGCAACATAAGACATCTTTAAATTTAAAGAATGGGGAATAAACTTTAGTCTTTTTTCCCCTAGTTATAAATTCTTAACAGATATTAAGATAAATGGGCGTCAAAGGAAGAGAGGATGTATGCCTCATTTTGGCCTAGGAGAGGTGGATTCACGGAAGTCACGTTCTTCTCACAGCAATGTTTCGTAAAGCTTTTCCAAGAGTATCTGGATATTCTATCAGAATCCATTATAAATAGACCTATAAAACCTCTCCACTCTGAGTCTGTCCGCGTGCAGACTGACCAGAAGTGGACATGAATGAGAGGTTTTTTTCAAGGTAAATGACAATAGTCATGGCTAAGACATAGAATTGCTGCAGATCGTGCTAGATGGAATGAGGAAACTGTCCTCTTCTGATACCTCTGTGAACCACATAGCGAGGTTTTTTTCTTTCACTTTCAGAGGGAAGAATCACCTATGTATATATCTGCTGTCAAAGAACGCAGTAAAAGGCTATACTCTGTCTCTACAAGGGAATTAGAGATAACAGAGGATTAAGATCTTCGGGATCTTATATGATACCGCAATACGACAAGAGTAGGATATCATGTACTTCGAATGGGATCTTTTTGTGGCCACAGATTCCGTGTTCCGACAAAATGGAACTGCTCCTCATCAAACTTCTTTGAGGAAGTTTATGAAGGAATTCTTTGTTTCTCTTAGCCCTAAAACGACCAAGAAGACAAGTGAATTTTTGTGCATTGGAATCTCGCATCAGATTCAATGGAAGATCGGCAATGGGTTCTTGCCAGCATAGTATGTCTGGCAAAAGAACTAAATCCCTCTATTCCTGACGCAACGCTTTCAGATAGAAGTTTCGTTGCCCAGGCAGGGTACTTACATTTTCATCTACAGAAGAAGAGATGGTTTTAAACGTTTGCCTACAGAGTCTTCGGGGTGCGATGAGGGCTCAAAATCTTCCCAGAAGGTATTCGAAGGATACAATAAGAGCTAGAAATCAGGGTTCCGCCCAATTTCAGCTCAGAGTCTCCTTCGACTTCCAGACTCCTTCCCTTCCTTCGGGCAAGGATAGGGAAGATTCTGCAACGAGGAACCTCATCAACATGTAAGAAGAAGATCTCGTTAGCAAAAGAAGTGTTCACGAAGGATCCTCCTCGGAGGAAGACTCTTCTCTCTCGTATTGTTAGATATCCTGTCGTCTACTGGGTGGAGCTGACTAAAATCACCTCCCCTTGCCAGGGGCCAAAAGCTCAAAGGGGAAGAATTTCTTCCACCCTTCTCCAGTCTCCTGATAAACTATGTGGTTGTTCAGGACTCTCGGACAATGTAGCGCCAGCCAAGCGCCAAATGCCAATACAGGCGAAAAACGCAGAGGCGGACAGTTCCAAGGAACTCTGTCATGGTCGGATACTGAGAAGGAGCGGGCCTCCAACCTGGCGCAAATGCGCCAGAGGCGAACAAATCGGACAGATATAAGTGTGTCCGATGTGGACATCGCCAGACAGCCTAGAGACTCTTCCAAGCTCGAAGCTCCAGCAAGTGTGGAGGAGCCAAGCCAGGCGCGAGGCGCCAGCCAGGCTCTAGGAGCCAGCCAGGCTCTAGGAGGCCAGCCAGGCTCTAGGAGCCAGCCAGGCTCTAGAAGCCAGCCAGGCGCCATCCAGGTGCCAGGCTCCTTCAAGGCTAGGCTCCAGTCAGGATTGAGGATCCATCCCAGGCGCAAGGCTCCTTCCAGTAAAGAGAAACCTAAAGCTCTGTCATGAAAGAGGGCTAGTCCCCATTGATATGATACAGGTAAGGCTCTGCCATGTAAGTGGGTCAGCCCCCATTGGCACGATCCGAGAAGGCTCTGTCGTGTAAGCGGGCTAGCCCCCATTGACATGATCCAGAAGGGTTTGTCAGTCATAGGTCCCTACCTCGCTGAAACTCTTGAGGCATGCAGACTCATACAGTAATCATGAAGTCTTCTGCCAGGCTCCAGGTGCCTTCCAGGTGCAAGGCACCAGCCAGACGCAAGGCTCCAGCCAGGTGCGAGGCGCTAGCCAGGAAGGAGGAGCCAATCAGGCACCGCCAGGCGTGAGGCGCCAGCCAGGAGCAAGGCGCCATCCAGGCGCGAGGCTCCAGCCAGGCTCTAGGCGCCATTCAGGCGCAAGGCTCCAGCCAGCGCGAGGCGCTAGACAGGCGCTAGGCACCTGCCAGGCACGAAGCGCTAGCCAGGCTCCAGGCTTCACCCAGAAGAGATCTATATCAAAGAACGCCCTGGCCTTCTTTAAGACATTGTGATCTCCTAAGCACTTGATAAGTGCATTGATGATTCCTTCAAACAGCTGAGAATTAAAAGCGCATGAAGTGCGAGCTTTTCCGAATTCTTGTTCTTCCCTAACAATATGTCATAAGGACATATTAGCCTGTCACATACGGAGATGCAATCTGTGTTGACTTCCCATTATCCGAAGGATGTCAAGATAACCTTCGAGGGATCCTTCTCTCTTGGTTGATACGTGTCTGCGGATACATTGCTGGATAGGGAGCAGATACTGATCCATTAACTAGTGAGTTAAATTTTATTTAACGTCGTGTTTTTTTCTTTGGGTTTTTGAAAGGAGTTTGTAGATAACTCTTTTCAACTTAAGCACTAACCTCGTGTTAGGATCAGGTGATCGGATCGGTGTTGTGCTCCTTAATTATGCCACTAGGCATAGGCATATTGTCATGTAAGAGGCTCTCTCGAGTAAATGGATAAGACCCCATCGACAGACCCACAAGAACTCTTAGCCATAGGTCACATCCTCGCTGAGGCTCTTGAGGCGAAGCAGATTCCTAGCCATTAGCCATGGAGTCTCCGCCTGAATCAAGTAGGAACCAAGGTTTTATTTATTTATTACCTACAACGTATGTTGTTTACCTGTCTATTCAGTAAATTAGTTGTCTCTTTCCCGCCACCAAGGGTGTCAATCAGCTAATATATATCTGCGTGGGTAAGCCATGTACAAAAATGATATTGTTAAGATACAATAAAGTTTTGTACATACTTACCTGGCAGATATATACGATTGATGGCCCACCCAACCTTCCCTCAGGAGACAGGTGGAATGAGAAAATCTGGTTCTAGAACGGTAATCGTTCCTATTCCTGCCACCCAGCGGCAGGGGCGGTAGATCACCTGACCTACCTGCAGCGTGTGCCGCGAAATTTGAATTTCTGTGGCGGGGACGACGGAGTCTATAGCTAAGTATATATCTGCCAGGTAAGTATGTACAAAACTTTATTGTATCTTAACAATATCATCTTTTACTTGTGAAATATGATCCCCTGTTCATTTGTGGTCTATTTATGAAGTGGCACAGTTGATATCCCAGCACTGGGTGCCAGAAGTGCCTGGTTGCTGCTGGTCTCTGCAGTCGCAGCCGCTGTCATTTCTGAGAATCAACGCATGGTAAATGGCACCTACGTGGACATGATCATCACTTGTCTGTCCAATCTTCCCTTATGTATCTATGTTTTAAAGGATCTTTTAAGAATTCTCATTAAGAAGTGGACAGGCTACGAGTCTTACATGTAGTTGCCTTAGGTCAAATTGATGTTCTTTCTAATAATGAATTAATCTAAGTTTCCAGCATTGTAAAAACTCATCTTACCTTTATTTAGCTGTTGATTTTTCTTAGCAATCAATAACACAATGTCAGTCAACAGTTTGGCATTGTATTTGATAATATAACAGAAGGGACAGTCTTGAATGGTAGTCGGAAAATTATTAGTTTGCTAATATTCACGTGTATATGTTATGGCCATGCCTCGTAACTAATACCTGACATGCCAACATAGTTTTGTGTAGCCCGTATTTCCTTCCCCTTCCCACATCCCCCTGCCCCATCTCTTTCCCTTTGTAACTTATGTGTAACTGCTTGACTGATCTAGACACATTTTGGCATGTGGCCTTCATTTGACCCAACTTATTATTTAATGAGGTAGGTTTTCAAACCCATACCCCTTCCCCGTATCTCATCCCCCATCCCCATTACCCCTTCCTGCTTTCCTTTTTTATTTATGTGGTAACTGCTTGATTGGTCTCGACAAAATTTGACATCTGGCCATCATTTGACGCAACTTAGATAATAGGCTAGGTATTAACCTGCACCCCTTACACTTCACCTTCCCATTCCCCCTACCACCTTCCCATCGTAACTTATGTGGTAACTGTTTGACTGAGATAGGGCAAAAGTTTGCATGTGGCCATGATTTGACCCTACTTAAATAAAAGGGTAGTTGTTCCGACACGGCATACAAACCTTCGGTCCTTTTACAATAGGAAGGTACTAGCGGCAGCTGGATAGGTCGTAAGCTTTCGAACAAGGGGTTCGGTAGTTAACTGCTTGTCCGACAGGGCGCGCCGCAAGCGACTGGTAGGTAAACAAATCACTTTTGCTTTCGGCCTGCTGGCGTGTGGACGTGTATCATCGCTCTCTGCCCGCTTCATCGTCGTTGCTTTCGCATGATTGTGTTTTTCTTTTTCTATTTATCTAGTGAAACTGAATTGTAAGTACAATCATTTCATATTTATTTCCATTGAATTCAATTGTGAATTAAAGGATCTTTGGTTTCACCACGCCCTCCGATTACCCGAGTGCCGGGACTGAAGGGCGTAAGTGCGGGAATTCATTTTCCCAGAAATGATCCTCGTATGTGGTATGCTCGGTGACGAGGGCGGGAGCGCTCGCTCCGAGCGTATATTGGGTTGAAATGTGTAGATAAAATCGTAAGTAAGTGCTCTTTTCATTTATATTTTTTTGACCTGTATGCCCGTTGCCGAGCGAATGCGCTCGGCACGGAAACTTATTCAGTATGGAAGTGGAATCGCAAGTACAGTATTCTTTTTTCATTTTCATATATTATTTGGATTGTAGCAATACTCATTTTGGATCAGTTTCCGAGCTTACCCGGAAATTGATCCTTTCCCCTTTTTATTTGAATGAAGTGAAATCGCAAGTGCAGTTCTTTTTCATTTTAATTTTTTATTGAGATTGCATTGTTTACTGGGATCAATGTTTCCGCTATTTCCCGGGAATTGATCTTCCCTTTTTATTTGTATGAAGTGAAATCGCAAGCGCAGTATTCTTTTTCATTTTCATATATTTTTTGATTGCATCAATTCATTATGGATCAAGGTTTCCATAAAACCTTGATCCATAAAGGTAAGGAATGGATCTTTTACCCTTGCGCTCGGTACCGAGGGGCGCAAATGCGCTCGATCCGAGCCCTTATTCATTGTGAAGTGAATCGTAATGCAAGATGCATTTTCAATTTTATTCCTTATTATTGATTGCATCAATATTTATTTGGTTCAAGTTCCGCTCAGTCAGGAATTGATCCTTATGCCCTTGCATTCGGCCGATGGCACGATTGCTCTCGGGCTCTTATATTGTTGTTGGGTACATGGGTACTGTGTGCGGGGGGTGGGGAACGAGAACCCCCCCCCCCCCCCCCCCCGCTCAGCTCCCATAGATGGCCCTTCCCCTTGGGGGGGGAGGTTATCGGCGTTCTTCTCCTCGCCGATCCGTCGAGCGCGGGGGAGGGCGCTCGGTGCCGATGTACAATTGTATTAGGGGTCTTCCACTCGTTCGGAGAGGGCTCACCCCCCCGCGCAGAGGGGACTTCCCCCCCACTAATCGCTACTACTGTTATTTCCGCAGGTGCTACTGCCACGAGGGTGGACCTTGGTGAGGTATGGGCGTCCTTTTCCATTTGCAGGGCGTGCTAGTGTCCAGGGGCTGCGGTTCTATGTCTGGGCCTACTGCGGTCACCCATGAGTGGTGACCACGCAAACCAGGTGACGACGTCCCTCTCACCTGGTGTACTCGCCTACGTGGTAACAGTCTTGCCTACAGCCGCTGTGAAGTGCCGTTCGCCGTACCGAGAGGGGGGCGTGCCGCCGCCGCTCGTGGTTGCCGCGCTGCAGCGACCACACTTCCGCTGCCCTAGAGCTCGCCTGGACTGCCGCCGTACCAGGATGTTTGCTGGCTGCTGCTCCACTTCCTGTGTTTTCCGGTGCTGCCTGCCGTACCTGCCGATTCTGGGCTGACTGTCCATGCAGTTGCTGCGCTGGCTGTCCCTGCCGTTGCTGCGCTGGCTGTCCCTGCCGTTGCTGCGCTGGCTGTCCCTACCGATGCTGTGCTGGCTGTGCCTGCTGTTCCTGAGATGCCCATACCTGCTGATGTCGTCCCTGTTCGTGGTGGTACTACCCCAGACTTTGGTCTGTCTGTACAGGTGCGTCCGCCGGGCCCTGTGGCTTCGGCTACATCAGCCCCGGCTCCGCCTGGATAGCAGATCTTACGTCTGTCCTGAGGAAGCTGACGAAGAAGAGGAGGAAGGTGTCGTCGTCGTCGTCTTCATCTTCTTCATCGTCGTCGGCTGCCTGCCTCTTCCCCTTCGACTTCTAAGGCTTCACAGCCGAGGAAGAAGAAGGTTGTTCCGTTCCTCCTCTATTAAGAGTCTCCCTCGGGAGCTTCTCGGGACCCTCTCACCTCGGTAGGGACGGGAGGGTTCCTTCCGCTGTCCTCCCCTGCTCCTATTCGGGAGGGAGCGGGGCCCGTCCTCTTCCTTCCGCCAAGGAAGAAGACTACGGGGACCAGAGGGGTACCGGCTAACACCGGTACTTCCTACGCCTGGTGTCAGTGGTTCTGCCACTGCATCAGGGTCCGTCTCGGCCTCTCGTTCGCGGGATGGGTACCGAGTGTACGGTCGCCTACCAGCGACCGTGCAGCCAGGAACCAGACCTCTGAGTCCGCTCAGCGTCAGGTTCACGGCACGGGGCGGAAGACTGGTGACAGCCGCTCACGTGACTCTCACCAGACCAGCTCTCACTCTCGCGGCGAACAGCTGGCTACCCGGGCCCGGGGACGTGAACGGTCCACGACCGGCCACGGGCTGAGGCTGGGAAGAGGTCCTCCCGTTCGCCGGTGCCAGCCACGGCTGGAACCAGCGACGTGACGTGCCGTGAGGACAAGCACCGGTCTCACTGTGACAGTGGAGCCTGCAGGTCGCCTGACCGTCGCTCTCACAGAGAGCGATCGGTACGGCAACCAGCACCAGCGTCTTCTGACACTCGAGATCGGGGGCCGCTGTGCTCAGTCCAGCCGTTCTCACAGCGAGACGGTTCGACCAGGCCTGCAGCTCGATCGCCACCGCGGGTTGACGATCGCCTGCAGCCCTCCAAGCCTGCTGGTTTCTGCCAGCGAGCGAGGAGGGAGCGTCAGGTCTGCCTCTCCCGTACCTTCAACCTCCTCTGGGTTACACCGGAGGAGCGAGGTATTGAGGAGTGATCGTGAGGGGTGCGCCCTTCATGATCCCACCACGACGCCCTACGTGCCAGGCACGGTTTCTTGGATCGGCCAGGACGTAATGCGCAAGTGGATGGGGAAGACCGAGAGGGGCCTGTCGCTGTTCCCCCTTCTTAGGATGAAGGTTCTCGGAATATGCTCTTGTTCGAAGGGCTTAACGGTCCCACTCTGCAAGATGCGTGACTTCCGAGATCTAGAGGAACTTTGCCGAGGTTATGGCGCTGATTCGTCAGCACAACGACCTCGGGGAAGGATCGCCGCTCCCACCCCCAGCAGAGCCACGTCTCGGCTCGAGTCGTTTTGGGGCCCGAGAGGGAACCCAAATCGACGGTGGGTCTGCCGCGAGTCGGAGCTTGCCGACTGTGTTGAACCAGGTAGTCTCTCGTCTCCGGACAAGAATGCCTCTCTCAGTTCCTGGTGGCCCGGTCGAACAAGCTACTTCAACTTCCTCTACTGCGACAGAGCGTTTCTACGTGTCTTCGGACACCGTATTTGAATACCCCTTCGGTCCTCCTGAGGTTTCGACCTCGACGAGGACTGGAATGAGTCGGAGGACGGTATCGGCTCTCTCCTGTCAGGTGTCGATCAGCCCCACCCAGACGACGTTCACAGTGGCGGCAGACCCTTACCTACAGTATGAGTTCGTAACCCTCCTCGGGGGAAAACGTTTTTCCCTCCTGACGATACGTTTTCCCAGGCTCTGAGAGGCCATCGCCATAAGGCGATGGCTGCTCCTTTTTTTTCTCTCCAACTGCTAGTTCCGCTGGGAAGGCGAGCCAGTATCCAATTCCTCCCCCATTCCCTCTCTCCTTACCGCTACGAGGGAAAGGGGAGGGATCCTACAGAGATTTCTCTGTAGATCCCACGTTAGGGGCTGCGCTACCGGGGGGACCTTCGGGTCCTACCTGACGTGAGCCCCGGTTGTTGAGGAGGAGGATCCTGCCCCCTTTCTCGATTCCTACGGGAATCGAAAGAGACCACCACCACCGATATCGTTTGACGAATTCGGTGGGGGGGTTTCGCAGAGTGCTTAGAATTCTACGGAATTTCTAGCGCACTCAGAGTGTTCGAGTTTTTTACGATCTCCAAACACTTAGGCGAGACCACGGTCCAAAGTGAGCGAGAATCCCCGATAATTGTTACACGATAATCAGGGAACCTCGCTTATGCTCGAATTCCTGTAATTTCTAGCATTTGGAAGAAGACTGCTGCTGGAAGAAGAGTATCTCACAGTAGGCGTTTAACCTGGAATAGAGAAGAACGGACGGGAACTTCCAGTTTGGCTTGAACTATCGTCTTCGGTATTCTGTTCTCACCATTGAAGCTTTCCTTTGGGAAAGACTTCTCCTTCACTCTCTTGACTAGAGAACGAAGGTGGTCGATCTCCAATCCTTATTCTCATTCCTCGAGGGGAAAAGAATTTAGGATGGAGGTCGTGGTACAGAACCTACAAATATACTACGTATATTTACCCTCGCGACATGATTCTTTTAACAGTTGAATTGTCCGTGGGGGGTAGGCGCATACCGTAGTTAACTCTACGGTTTGTGACCGAGAGCGAATGTATCTTAATTGAACTGCAACCTCCCAGCAGTTATCAGTTTCGATTTTAGATACTTGGTATTGTCATGACAACACCAAATCAGCTTTTGTATTTACCGAAATCCGTTTCGGTTAAATATAATTGCTCGAGCGTATTCTTTTATGCTCGATGGTTCTAGCCGAACGCATTCCTTCGTGGAATAATGGATTACCTGGCAACTCAGGATGACGAGTCACCGAGAGCTACTGCGTATTGAACTGCCTGATAGCGGCTCAGTATCAGCTAGGTCTCGGAGATGGGCGGTCGGTTACGTCTCTCTCTCCCCTGGTTTGATTGACTACCGACCGTATCTCTGCCCAACAATCATGGACTTAGGTCTCTGATTAACGGGGATTCTCGCAATAATGAAGGACCATCTACTGCTGTGACGCTCGATTTCATCGCCTTCGACATTGCGAGAATTTTCAACAGAGATATCTCTTGGACTCTTTCATCATTTCTGTTTACCGCACGGTAACAGAAGTCTGTACTAGTCTTCCGCTGCATCGCACCGCGATAATGCGAATGATTTTTGCAGACATCTGAGTTTGTCTTCAAAATATCTCGTTTTTATACATTCAACTTCCCTGCCAGATATATAACTTAGCTATAGACTCCGTCGTCTCCGACAGAATTTCAAATTTCGCGCACACGCTACAGGTAGGTCAGGTGATCTACCCGCCCTGCCCTGGGTGGCAGGACTAGGAACCATCCCCGTTTTCTAATCAGAATTCTTCTGTCGCCCGGACCATCAACATTGTTGTTGGTTCCTCTCGATTGGTTTTTCTTTTTCAACGGCAATTGATCTTCTTGACCGACTTTTGGTGACGTATCTGGATTGTTGGATTGGCATACGCTTTTGTGACTGTTGAAATGGGACTTGATTTTGGATTTTTTCTTTAAATATGTCTGACTCTGGTATGGTTGTGAGACGTTGTGTGAATGTAGGCTGTAAGGTGAGGTTGCCGAAAGCTTCGGTAGACCCTCACACGGTATGCAAGAGGTGCAGGGAGTATGAATGTTCTTTTACTAATACTTGTAAGGAATGTGAGAACTTGAGTGAGAACGAATGGAAGAATCTAACTAATTATTTAAAAAAGTTAGAAAGAGAAAGAGTGAGGAAGGCTTCTCATAGAAGTTTAAGTAGTTCTAGATCTGAACTAATTCCAAGCTTGGGATCTTCCCAAGGGTAAGTATTGCTACTTCTCCTTCCATTGCAGCCCCTTCTCCTATTGCAGAACCTGTAGATCCAGCGAAAGAACTTGCAGATCTAAAAGCAGCCTTCAAGTTGATGGAAAACAAAATGGCTGCCATACAAGGTAAGGCTAGTGAATTGTCAGTGGGACAGTGATATGAGTGTCCCCCAGTGTAGTGAGGGGGCATCTGGTCGGCTCAGCAA
Source organism: Macrobrachium nipponense (assembly GCF_015104395.2). NCBI lineage: Eukaryota > Metazoa > Arthropoda > Malacostraca > Decapoda > Palaemonidae > Macrobrachium > Macrobrachium nipponense. The sequence continues at coordinate 57,112,406 of NC_087204.1, read as the reverse complement.
CGCTCCTAGGTCTAGACCTCTTCCAAGCTCACATGCCCGAGGAGAAGGCAATGTCGAAGCCGAAAGGAGGTTGTGGAGAATCCCCACCGATCAGGTGTCCCTTCGGCGGTTTCTGTGACACCCCAGACTGCCAAGGACCGCTATTGTAAAAGCGTCCTACGTGAGTGTTTCTCGTCGTCGGGATCTTCATCACCGAGACGTGATTGGAGAGATTCCGATCGATCTCGGCCTCTCAAGAGGAGTTGGAGGGCGCCGACTATTGACTCGAGCCCTGAAAACTTCCCTGAGGAGTCTCCATCGGGAGGAAGAAGGGCAAGAAGAGCCATTCTTTCAACCAGAGTGAGAAGGAGGCAGGAGGTGGAGGCCATGGACTCCTCCCCTCCTCCTTCCCCTCCTCCCGAAGAGGATAAAGAGGAGGCTACTAAGAGGTTCATGATGGCGATGCAGGAACAGATTTCGTCGTTTTGTAGGAGTCCCCCCCCTGTCAAAGGAGCCTCCTAGAAGGAAAGACACTTCCCTTCCTATTAAGAGATCCTCCAGACGTATGGAGGTATCTACCTCCAGGATCGATACTCCTACTCGAGGTGAGGTTTCCGGTACGAACCTGGATGAAACAATCAGACGTCTGGCACCGGCCAGGAGTGAGGAGTCACCCAGGAGGCAGGAGCCAAGAGCCAGGAGTGAGGAGTCAACCAGGAGGCAGGAGCCCAGAGCCAAGAGTGTGGAGGCATCCAGGCAAGAGGCAAGAGCCAGGAGGCAAGAGCCAGGAGGCAAGAGCCAGGAGGCAAGAGGCAGGAGGCAGGAGCCAAGAGGCAGGAGCCAGGAGGCAAGAGGCAGGAGGCAGGAGTCAGGAGGCAGGAGCCAGGAGTCCGGAGTCAGGAGGCAGGAGTCCGGAGTCCGGAGTCAGGAGGCAGGAGTCAGGAGTCAGGAGGCAGGAGTCAGGAGCCAGGAGGCAGGAGTCAGGAGGCAAGAGTCAAGAGCCAGGAGTCAAGAGTCGGGGACTCGTTCCTGGAGGTTATGACTCTTCGCCAAATAGGAGCTCCTCTCCTTCAGAACATAGGAGGTCTTGGAAGGACTCTCCCTCCAAACGTGAACTTTCTCCTTCGTCTGATCGAGGGTTAGACGATTTGTCTGACGACGAACCTCCTGCTAATGAGGGACTTTCTAGTTACAAAGTCTTGGCCTCATTACTACTACAAGAGAATTTGGAGATTCTCTTAGTCCTGGCGGCTCCTCCTTCTCCTCGTTCGCTCTTTTCGAGCTCAGCTACGGCTAAATCGTCGGCCTTTTTGAAATGAAGCCTGCGATATCAATGAAGAAGGCACTCCATTCTTTAGATTCTTGGATGGACAAGAAGGAGTTAGGAAAGACGGTATTCTGCATGCCTCCTTCCAGATTGCACGGGAAGAGAGGTATTTGGTATGGGACAGGAGAGACTATGGGTCTTTCTCTACCCGCCTCTGCAGATGCCGACTTTTCCAGTTTAGTGGAGGCCTCTAGACGTCACTCCTTAGGATCGGTCAGAGCGACGTGGAGCACTTCAGAGTTGAACCACTTTCTAAAGGGACTTTTTGTCACTTAGAGGTGTTCAATTTTCTGGATTGGTCACTCGGAGTTCTGGCCAACAAATCTAAGGATCCGGAGTTTCTGAAGAACCCAGAAATTCTCCATTAGCGTCCTGTCCTGCATGGAGCAAGGCAGTACAGGACGGTTTCGGGTGAAGTGGCTTCCCTTTTTGGTGCTGGTCTCCTGAAAAAGAGAATCAGTGTATGGTTCCCTTTTATCGAAAGGGGTTTCTCCGAGCCAGAGGACTGCCTTACTGTTCGCCCTCTATCTGATCATCTGTTTCCTTCTCAGTTAGTGAAGGATATATCTCGCTCGCTAACTGAGAAGGCGACACAAGACCTACTTACGCAAACGTCCAAGAAAGGACGACCGGTAGTGTCGACGGTTAAGAAGGAATTCTCCGTAATACTAGAAGCCCTTTCGTGGAGGTGCAGCGGCTCGTCCCCCTGCCAGAAAGAAGAGCTCTGAAAAGAGAGGAAGGTCTTCATTTAGGCCCTTCAAGAAATCAAAATGACTTGTTGCTCCTCCAAGCACCAGTGGGCGCCAGACTCCTGAACTTTGCAGGAGTATGGCACAAAGGGGAGCCGACCTTTGGTCAGTGTCGGTCCTGAAGAAGGGATATGTAATCCCCTTCGACGACAGCCCGCCCCTAACATCTACGCCTCGGGAACTGTCAGCGAGGTACAGAGACCCGTTAATGCGAAAGACTCTCCTTCAAATGGTGGAGCAAATGTGGGCAAAAAGAGGCATCGAACTTGTGCAGGATCCACACTCCCCGGGATTTTACAATCGCCTTTTTCTAGTACCAAAGGCATCGGTGGGGGGGTGGAGGCCCAGTTCTGGACGTAAGCGCTCTGAATCGCTTCGTAACAGAAAAAGAAGTTTCGTATGGAAACGTCCGCCTCTGTAATGTCGGCGCTTCGTCCAGGAGATTGGATGGTCTCTCTGGACCTGCAAGACGCCTATTTCCACGTTCCCATTCACCATCGGTCAAAGAAATATCTTCGCTTTGTGATAGGAGACAAGATCTTTCAATTCAGGGCTCTGTGCTTCGGTCTGTCTACAGCCCCACAAGTATTCACCAACCTGATGGCGAATGTAGCAAGATGGCTTCACCTAGAGGGATAAACATCTCCCTCTACTTGGACGACTGGCTGATCAGGGCCAAGTCGAAGAGTCAGTGCTTGGAGGACTTGGAAGTAACAAGGAACATGATAGATTCGCTAGGGTTGCTCGTCAACCTCGAGAAGTCACAACTGATCCCCAGCCAGAATTGGTCTATCTGGGGATTCAGATGGATTCTCGGGTTTTCGGGTATATCCTCGCGCAGAAAGAATCGCTCGAGGTTTGTCGAGAATCTCGAGCTTCTTAGAGAGAAAGAACAGCTCAGCGAGGGATTACCTGAGCCTTTTAGGGACCCTGTCCTCATTGGAAAAGTTCTTCTCGCTAGGGAGACTTCACCTTCGCCCTCTTCAGTTTTTCCTCAAAGAGGTGTGGAGTTGAAGACGGGTCAACTCTCGGACATCTTCCAACTTCCACAAGAAGTAAAAGATCATCTGAGGTGGTGGATCCCTCAGCTTCAAAAGAACGAAGGCTTATCGCTTGCTCTGCAGAACCCAGACCAAGTGTTGTTTACCGATGCTTCGGAGTCGGGATGGGGAGCGACGCTGGGAGCAAGGGAGGTGTCAGGCACCTGGACAAAGGAACAGGTGTCCTGGCACATCAATTGCAAGGAACCTTGTGGCCATACACCTAGCCTTAAAGTTCTTCGAAGAGATAGTCAGAGACGGGGTGATAAAGATAAACTCAAGACAACACCACGGCTCTGGCTTACATACGCAAGCAGGAGGCACGCACTCTTTCTCCCTCTATCAGTTGACAAGACACCTGTTAACCTGGACGGAAGAAAGAGGCATAACTCTCCTCACAAGGTTTGTTCAAGGGATCAAGAATGTGAGAGCGGACAGACTGAGCAGGAGAAACCAGGTCCTTCCCACAGAATGGACTCTTCACGAAGAAGTGTGTCGAAGTCTTTGGTCCCTGTGGGGGAGACCTCACATAGACCTGTTTGCGACGTTCCTCTCCAAAAGAATAGAGACCTTTTGCTCTCTAGTAGAAGATCCGAGAGCCTTCGCAATAGACGCGTTTTCTCATGGATTGGTCGGGTGGGAACGCTTACGCCTTTCCCCAGTTCAAAAGCCTGGGGGAATTGCTCAGGAAGTTCGTAGCTTCGAAGAGCACGAAGTTGATACTCATAGCCCCATTTTGGCCAGCCCAGGAATGGTCACGGAGGTACTGGAGTGGATAGTGGACTTCCCAGATCGCTTCCAAACAGACACGATCTACTCAGACAACCCCACTTCGAGAGGTTTCGTCACAACCTCCCAGGTTCTCGCTCTGACTGCCTTTCGACTATCGAAAAGACTTGTCAGAGCGAGAGGCTTTTCTCGCGAGGCTGCGGGCTCTATCGCTAGAGCCCGCAGAGCTTCGACGAGAAAGAGTATACCAGTCGAAGTGGGAAGTCTTTAGGAGGTGGTGTAAGGGTCAGAAGCTGTCCTCCTCCAGTACCTCTATAGTGAATATTGCCGATTTCCTCCTCTTTCTGAGAAAGGAATCACACCTATCTGTCTCGACAATAAAAGGATACCGAAGCATGCTGTCTTCAGTTTTCAGGAATCGAGGCCTGGACATTGCTAACGACAAAGATCTACACGATCTAATTAGATCTTTTGAGACTTCGAAAGCAGCTACTCCTAGAACACCTAGTTGGAATCTAGACGTGGTCCTGAAATTCCTTTCATCGGACAAATTCGAACCTTTACATCTGGCGTCCTTCCGCGACGTCACTAGGAAATGCTTGTTCCTGGTGGCTCTCGCTACAGCCAAGAGGACAAGCGAATTACACGCTCTGGATTCCACAGTGGGGTTCAAAGGAGATGCTGGCCATCTGTTCTTTCCAGACAATGTTTCTGGCAAAGAACGAAAACCCATCAAAACCTTGGCCCAGAAGTTTTGAGGTAAAAGGCCTATCTAACCTGGTAGGCAGAGAGATAGAGAGATCTCTCTGTCCAGTGAGAGCTCTTAAATACTATTTAGAGAGGAAGAGACAGATGGGAGCTTGTCAACAAGGTCTTTGGTGTGCAGTGAAGAACCCCAAACGACTCATGTCCAAGAACGCCTTGGCTTTCTTTGTGAGAAGCGTTATTACGGACGCTCACAAAGAACTGCTCGGAGGAATCCTTCGGTCTTCTAAGGTCAAGACGCATGAAGTAAGAGCAGTAGCAACGTCTTTGGGCGTTCCAAAAGAATATGTCTCTGAAGAATATCATTGAGACTACATATTGGAGGTGCAATTCAGTGTTTGCATCTCATTATCTGAAGGACGTGAGAGTGACCTATGAGAAGTGCTTCTCGCTAGGTCCTTTTGTATCAGCAGATACAGTACTGGGTCTTGGAGCAAAGACTGATCCTTAATTTTGTGTTTTTATCGTACATAACCCTCTTGTCAGATATGTGCTTGGTTTTTCTAGTAGCAAGCTCACTACTGTCGCACGGGAGCAGAGTGTCATTGCTGGTAGGGGATCAAGGGTATGTATGACTAGTAGGGGAGTACAAAATTTTTTTTGATATTTTTGTAATGAAAGTAATTATGTTTTCGAGTTTTTTTGTTTTTTGTTTGTGAGGAGTTTTCGGGGATAACTCCTTACAATCTTAGAACTAACAATGGATGTTAGGATCAGGTGATCGGGATCGGTTTTGTGCTCCTTGAACAAGGTGTATTGTCAATGTTAGTGGAATAGCACCCAATGACAAAGGCCTTTAGGCTCTGCCGAGTAAGTGGATAAGACCCATTGGCAGACCCACAAGAACTCTTAGCCATAGATCATTATCTCGCTGAGGCTCTTGAGGCTAAGCAGACTCCAAGGCAGTAGCCGCGAAGTCTTCAGCCTAATAAGTAGGAACCAAGGTTTATAAATACCTACAACATATGTTGTTTACCTGTCTATTTCAGTAGTTAGCTGTCTCTTACCCACCACCAATGGGTGCTATCAGCTAAGTATATATCTGGCATGGAAGTTGAATGTTATAAAAATGATATTGTCATATTACAATAAAGTTTTATACATACTTACCTGACAGATATCATACGATTAATAGCCCACCCAGCCTCCCCACCCCGCAGGAGACAGGTGGAAGGAAGAAGAATTCTGATTGGAAAACGGGGATGGTTCCTAGTCCTGCCACCCAGGGCAGGGCGGTAGATCACCTGACCTACCTGTAGCGTGTGCCGCGAAATTGAAATTCTGTCGGAGACGACGGAGTCTATAGCTAAGTATATATCTGTCAGGTAAGTATGTATAAAAACTTTATTGTAATATGACAATATCATATTCGTAGGTGTGCAATTATTCATTGCTCGCCCCGAATTAACAGTTATAGTCGAAGACATACGCCTACTCTCCGACCTGACAGCTCTACTTCCAAATGTTCAGCCCATGAGAAGCAGTTCTTCAGGCTGTTTTAGCCTGTCTTCATTACTGAAAAGCGCTCCGCTTTTATTGCAACTACGATCCTCACCGGACAGCAATGAATAGCGGTTAGCGTTCTCAGTCTTTGTAGCACAGGTTCAGAATCTTGAGAATCCTTCTCTCGGTTCAGCTGTGAAGACGTAGGTTGCATTTTCTGTACACCTTCGTCTTCAACGACACATAGTGTTGTTTCTCCTTAGCCGAGAATCAGCTATACTATTGAGTTATCTTGCCATCAAGGAACCTCGGTCTCTAGAAGGCAAGTGACTTTCGCCTGTTGGGCACATGCCTTAAGAGAGTCATCACCTTGCCTTCTGGCATCGGTGACGAACAAATTATTTGTTTAGTCTCTTGGCATAACCCTTTTAAGGCGAAGGTCACGTGACTTGCTCGGGTGCTTGGACAACTTGCCTCCTACCGAACGCAGTCAGTCGGCAGCTGTCAGAGCTCCCAAGTCTGTTACGAACTTCGCTGTGGACTTAGTTCGGTTGTTCCATAACAATCTTTTCTTCGTCCTAACGGCTTGTCACAGTACCCATACCATCGACACCCAACATTGAGTGTCGGTGTCCTATCCACTACCGAGAACAACACTTCGCTGCAGACGGATAGACCAGTATGGGTACAGGACATCACCGAAGTTGAGAAGAGGGATAGGTCATACGACCATTCCCCTTCTTTTCCTCTGAGGTAATTGCATGACTTTTACTGCGAAGTCAAGCATCCAGGGGATGGGGATTCGTGACGCTCGATTTCGTACCGAATTCGTAGCGAAGACTCTGAACCCTTCGGTTCCTGACGATCGGTTAGAGTCCTTCACAATCCCCTCCCTAATGGACTTCACCACACCTTCGATGCGAAGGAGATGCTGCTTTGTCCTGTGAAAGAAAGCGACCGCGCTTTCTGAAGAAACTCGACATCCCAGGCTGAGTGTTGAAGACTCTTCGTCAGCACCAAGATGACCTAGAAGTACACTCCCTCGAGTTACACAAGAACTTCTCCGTGGCGCAGGTACTGAAGGCAGGGATCTGGTACAACCAGACCCACCGGGCACCTCCGATTTTCTACCTTTTCGATATTGCCCACAGGTCCTTGGATCGTTTCCTTAGGACCCGTGGTGGCTGCTCAACACGTTGTCTAGCTAACCCAGACCCTAGCAGGCTGAACAGCATCGAGTCCTGGTGTGACTGTAAGAATAGATAAGTGAATGAGAGAGTGACTGGCTTCTCTTCCTATCTTTTTTCTCTCCCCCTCTACCTGTGGTAGAGGGATACGGTCATCACCTTGCTGGATAAGGACGAGATGCCGGTGAGCTACTCGACAGAGCCCCATCCTATCCCTTTCACTAGGATGGGTAGCGAATATCCACCACTTCCTCCTACAAGGGGGGGAAGTGGATGCCAACAAGAGACAAACCATAACTTTATGTTGCCTCTTGCAAATAGGAACTTGTTCTTGTTTGCTGGTACGAAGAGATACGCTTGCCTCTCTCTTAGTACTTGGTCCCAGAGGTCTGACCATTGATCCTGCGGTGCACACACCCCGATCAATCGGACAGAGGCTTGGATCCCTCCCTCGCTCTTACGACCAGGGAGGCATTCCAAGGTTGGGCGAACACCAGTCTGTTCACAAAAGACTCAGATTCCTCCCACCAAGAAGTGAGTCTTCCTATTGTAAAAGGACCGAAGGTTTGTATGCCGTGTCGGAACAAATGACAATTTGTCCAAAATTGCATTTTTTCCTAACTATACAAACCTGAGGTCCTTTTACACATAGACCCCCCATCCTCATGCCACCCCTCACTCTGCAGTTTTTGCTTGGGCCAAAAGCAAAAGTGATTTGTTTACCTACCAGTCGGCGCGGCGCGCGCCTGTCGGACAAGCAGTTAACTACCGAACCCCTTGTTCGAAAGCTTACGACCTATCCAGCTGCCGCTAGTACCTTCCTATTGTAAAAGGACCTCAGGTTTGTATAGTTAGGAAAAATGCAATTTTGGACAAATTGTCATGTTTCAAACCCATGCCCACTTCCCTTACCCCCTCCAATTCCTTTTGTAACTTAGGTGGTAATGGCTTCACCGATCTGGACAAAATTTGGCACATTACTATCATTTGGCCCATCTTAGATATTACGACAGGTTTCAAACCCATACACCTTCCCTGTCCCCGTCTTCCATTCTGATGCCCCTTCTATTTGTAACTTATATGGTAACACTTGACCAATCTAGACAAAATTTACTACATGTCTATCATTTGACCCAACTTAGATTATAGGGTAGGTGTTTCAAACCTGTGCTTATAGGGTAGGTTTCAAACCTGTGTCCCTTCCCTGTATCCTCTCTCCTGTCCCCCTTCCCTTTGTAACTTCCGTTCCAGACAAAATTTGGCACATGACAATCATTTGACCAAACTTCGGTGAGAGGTAGGTTTTCAGACCCATACCCACTTTCTCTTCCGCCTTCCCTTTTTAACTTAGGTGGTAAAAGCTTAACCGATCTATAGATAGTTTTTGGCATGTGTACAATATGTTTCTGTAATGCACGCAACTGATAACCTGCAACATGCTTGTGTGTCAGTTGGCGCTCCGGTCTCTTACAATAAACTACTGTCACCAGGACGCCATCTCATTGCAAACCCAATAGGCGCAGTGAGCTTTCAAGGCTGCAATGCCTTGTCACAGGCTGTGATGCAAGCACAGACAATAATTGCAGACCAGCAACATGCCATCTGTTTCCTGTCAGAATGCCTTTCCTGGTTCTGGAGCACATGCCTGCAAAGTCCCTGTCTCTTCTGCCCCTGCGAAATGAGATGTGATGTCCTCAGTAGCCTTCAGGTCTTGGAGACGTTTAATAGTGTGTTGGATTCACCTTAAGTTTCCGCTGCAGAATGTTGCCTGAACATTAGACTCAACTGTGTTCTGGCGCTGCAACATGTACTGGACGCTCAGTACTCAGATGCCAAATAGAATGCCCTTTCTCCAGACGTGGTTCTGGATGCCATCGGGAACATTGTGTTTACTGTCGTCGAATCAAGCAGTGCAGCGGTCAGAATTTTTTGCCCTCGCTCAAGGGCATGAGGAATCAGTGAGTGATTATTTCTCAAGGTGTGCTCAGAAAGCCATCGACTGTGATTTCCAACGTCTTAAATGTGGGGAGCGCTTAGTTGAATATACAGGCAGTCCCAGGGTTATGACGGGCTCGGCTTACGATGTTCCGAGGTTAAGGCGCTTTTCATTTATATTCATCAACAATTATTTCCAGGGTTATGACGTCAGCATGTTGGTTACAACGCCTACAACGCTCATCTGGCAAAGAAAATATGGCTCCAAAAATACAAAATAATCAATATTTTAAGGTATTTATGATGAAAAATGGAATAAGAATTCAGTTCACATAGTTTTCAATGCACCCATCGAAGCAATTAAAAGTAAGGATTTTCCTTAGGATTTTTGATGAAGGGTGACAGTTTGGGTAGATTTTCGCCAGAATTTTTGAGCGGTGCTGCCCATATTCCTCGTGTACAGATGATGAAGTGAAGTGACCGCCAAGGGTCACAGTAGAGAATTTTCTGTCTCCTCCCTCCATTTTTTGGTACAAAAGCAAAATCAGAGATCAAAACATTATACAACTTAGACTTTACTGAAAATTTTTCGCGATACAACTTTGACTTTACTGTACATTTTTTTGCGTTGCTTAATGCAAAATTTTACATGTTTGTGTGTGTGTACATATATAAACTTTTTATTTGTGTATATATGTGTGTACATATGCATCTAGACTTTTTATATAAGTACTATGTTAAATTGTAAGCATGCATACACATGGCATATATTACTTTAAAACGAAGTCACATGTGAATAAAAGCAAATTGCTGGACAGTACACTTGTATATGTCCACTCTCGGTATTAACCTTAACCTCGAGGTTAATCCAGGAAGTGCACCTTTTCGGATTAGGATTAAATACCTCCTTTGGCAAGATGGGAGATGTGTCAACGCCGCTAACTGTAGTAAATCTCAACCTTTCGTAGCAAGAGTGTACCTCACCTCAGACAACGAAGCCAGCCACCATACCAATCCCAACTGTGGAGGAGAAATTACCAAGACTGGAAGAATGGCTATTACATCACTTCCCATCCACGACCTTCAACACAACCAAGGAACCTTTACCTGTGATGACGGGCAAGCAGCACCACATACATTTATTGCTTGGTGCCATACCTTATGTCTGTCTACACACTTGGCAGTAATCCCTAAGCACTGGGAAGAGGAACCAGTGTATCAGTTCTTGCTAGCTAGGGTCGCAGCAGCGATTGACCCCAACAGAAGTCACAAGAAGTCTCCTGCCTTCGCCCTTCTTCAGCTTTCAGGATCGGCTAGTCATCAACCAAAATCTGGTGACGTATTCGGTGGATCAAGGATGCATACGGTAGGTTACCCCGAAGATTTACGTCGTCAGGTAGCCGCTAACCTACATACAGGACACCAAGGCCGTCGACTCTATGCTTAGAAGGGCCAGGAATTCTGTACACTGGCTGGGAATAGAAGGCAATGTGTACACGGTATATGCAGACACACTAACTGGTTCATGAAAGGTACCTCACTTCCACAGTGGTGCCATGTCCAACAATGTAAGAAATCACTTCTGATTCCATTTTTCACATTGGGGAGCCCCAGAACAAATATTGACTGATGGAGGTACGAACTTAGCCAGCGAGGAGGTGGAGGCCTTCTTCAGGAGATGGGGAATCAAGGTACATATCTGTCGTCAGCTGAGTAACCCCAGTCCAATGGCAGGGCAGGGTAGAAGCAGCTGTCAAATCGGCAAAGAGGCTCCCCGAGAAAACACGTCAAAAGGCGGAGCCCTTGAGTCAGACAAGACGGCCATGGCGATACTCCAGTATCTCAACACGCCTCTCAAAGAAATCAACAAGTTACCAGTTTGGGTTGCAATGGGTCGCCAGCTGAGTGAAACAGGTACCGACAGCTAAAAGACATCTCTTAGTAGACAGTATTGGAAACGGACAATTCGTCAAAGAGAACTACAAGTGGCAAAATTGCAGGAGGCTATGCTCACCCTTGACACCACAAGGAGACTACCAGCCCATCAAACCAGGTACCCATGTACGCATACCAAAACTAAGCTACTAAGCAGTGGGACATATAATGGCTAGAAACAGTTAGCAGACTCGTTTATTTAGACTATAAAAAGTTCTAGTTTGTTGGGCTTTGTTAATATATAGATTTTAAGAAACCTAGAAGGATTTTATTCCTATACTAATGACAAAAGTATCGGCTGGTATCGACCAGAAATTCGCCGATACAGATACTGATACCACCGATACCGATGCTTCTGGGCCACACCCCTAATTTTTTTTTCTGTATATGTATTACGTGTATTTGAGTACATACTACTAAACAGCATACTCGGTGTATGTAACTGTGTGTTTTGATTTTGAAAAGTTAGTTAAAAAATAGTCCTTTTTTTTTTCTTCATAATCACATTGACATTTGCCCCTTTATATGTTTCTGTAATGCACTGCTGAATAATAACCTGCAACATGTTTTTGCGAGTCATCAGCTCTCTGGTCTCATACAATAAACTAAATGTCACCAGGACGTTATTTCATTGAAAACACAACAGCATGTGACTATCTTTTGACCCAACTTAGATTATAGGGTACATTTCAAACCAGCACCCCCCTCCCTGTACCCTCTCTCCTGCCCCCCTTCCCTTTGTAACTTGACCATCATTTGCCCAATTTTTGGTAATGGGTAGATTTTCAAACCCATACCAACTCTCCCATCCGCCTTCCCTTTGTAGTTTGTGGTAAAAGCTTAACTGATCTATAGAAAGTTTTGTATGTGGCCATCATTTGACCCAACTTAGATTATAGGGTAGGTTTCAAACCTGTACCCCCTCTTTGTAACTTATATTGTAACCACTTGACCAATCTAGACCAAATTTGGCACAGAGCCATCATTTGACCGAACATAGATAAAAGGACAGGTTTTAAACCCATACCCTTCCACCTTCCATTTGCAGTTTATGTGGTAACCTCTTGACCGATCTGTACAAGATATAGCACGCATGTATTGTTTGACCCAATCTGGATAATAAATAGGATTCAAACTTACCAATTCCCCTATCACCTTCCTTTTCCCTTTTCCTTCCCCCATTCCATTCCCTCCCTTCTGTTTGTAACTTATGTGGTAACCGCTTGACTGATTTAGTCAAATTTGGCATGTCACCATCATATGACCCAACTTGGATATTAAAGTAGATTTCAAATCTATATTCCATTCCCCTTTCCCCCTTCCCCATAAGCCCCTTCCCGTTTTCCTTTGTGATTTATGTGGAAACTACTTGACTGATTTTTAGACCACATTTGACATGTGGCCATCAATTGACACAAATTAGATGATGGGGTAGGTTTTAAACCTGTACCCACGTTCCACTTACCTTCACCATCCCCTTCCCTCATCACCGTTCCATTGTAACTTATATGGTAAAAGTAAATTTGGCACTTGGCCATGATTTTAACTAATTTGGATAAAAGGTTAGGTTTCAAACCCATACCCACTTCCCCTTCCCCTTTACTCTCTTCCAATTCCATTTCCTCGTAACTTTTAAACTGGTATGGCTTCACCAACCTATACAAAATTATAGGGTAGGTTTCAGACCCATATTGCTTTCCCTATCCTCTTCTCCTCCATCCCCCTCCCACCCTCCCTCTCACCCCCTTCCTTATGTAACATGTGTTTGGCACGTTGCCATGATTTGGACCCAACTTAGGAATAAGGTAGATTTCAAACTTGTACTGCCTTCCCCTTCCCTTGGTACATTATGTGGTAACGTCTTGACTGATCTAGACAAAGGTTTGGCCACCATGGCCGTCACTTGACCCAACTTTGATAATGGGTAGGTATCCCCTTCCGCAATCCACCTTTTTCTCATAGTGATAACCGCTTGACCAATCTAAACAAAATTTGGAAGTGGCCATTATTTGAATCAACTTAGTAGGGTAGGTGGTTTCAAATGGTTCCTCTCCCCCTTCCTTCCTTCCTCCACTCTCCTTCCTCCTTCCCCCTTCCCTTTGTACATTATGTGGTAACTGCTTGACGATCTAAACAAATTTCATACATGGCTAACATTTTACCCATCCCACTTCCCCTTCCCTTTTGTAACTTATGTAAAGAATTGGCAGTTGACCATTTGACCCAACTTAATAATAAGGTAGGTTTTAGGTTTCAAACTCATATACCCATACTCCTTCCCCTTCCCACATCCCCAGTAACCCTTCCTCCTTTCCTTTGTGGTTTATGTGGGACCACTTGATTGATGTAGGCAAAATTTGATGTAACTTGGATAATGGGGTAGGTTTTCACCTGTACCCTTCCACTTCCCCATCTCCGTACCACCTTCCAATTGTAACTTATGTGGTAACCACTTGACTGAGATAAGTAAATTTGGGACGTGGCCATTATTTCACCCGACTTAGATAATATCGTAGGTTTCAAAGCCTGTACCCACTTTCCCTCCCCCCCCCTTCCCCTTCCCCCCGCCCCCCCTTCCCTTCCCCTTCCAGTTCCCTTTGTAACTTGAGTAGTAATGGCTTCACTGATCTAGAACCAATATTAGGTATGAAGCATCATTTGACCCAACTTTGATAATAAAGGTAGGTTCAGACCCATACCCACTTTCCCTCCCCCCCTTCCCCATTACCCCTTCCCCTTTTCCATCATGAGTTACAAAACTCATGTGGAAACCACTTGACTGATCTAGACAAAATTTGGCACTTGGCCATCTTTTGATCCAACTTAGTTATCAGGTAGATTTCAAACCTGTACCCATTCCCCTTCCGCTTCCCCTTCCCTTTCCCCTTTCCCTTTCCCAACCCCAACCCCTAACCCCTTTCCCTTCCCCTTCCCCTTCCCCTTCCCCTTTTTCCCCTTCCCCTTCCCCTTCCCCTTCCCTTTCCCTTGGTAACTTATGTGCTACTGCTTGGTTGATCCAGACAAAGTTTGGCACATAGCCATCATTTGACCCAACTTAAAATCATAGGGTTGGTTTTAAACCCATACCTCTTCAACACTGCCCCCATCACCATCAACCTTCCATTTGTAACTCTTGTGGTAAACTGCTTGACCGATCTTGACAAAATTTGGTACGTGACTATCATTTGCCCAAACTTAGGTAATAGGGTAGGTTTCAGACCCATACCCACTTTCCCTTCCTCTTCCCCTTTTAACTTAGGTGGTAACTGCTTGACAGATGTAGACAAAATTAATGCAAACCCCATACCCCTTCACAGTAGCTTATGTGGTAACCAATTGACCGATCTAGACAAAATTTGGTGCATGGTCATCATTTGACCCAACTTAGAAAACAGGGTAAGCTTCAAATCTATACCCCTTCCATTCCCCTTCCCATCTCCATCCCCTCCCCATCCACTCCCTTACCCCTTCCCTATGTAACTCATGTGGTACTGCTTGACTGAGCTAGACAAAATTGACACATTGTTTCAAACCTGTACCCCTTCCTCTGTTCCCCACCCTCCCCCTTCCATTTGTTTGTAACTTAATAGTAACCTCTTGACAGATCCAGACAAAATTTTCACCTGTCGTCGTTTGACCAAACTTAGATGATAGGGTATGTTTCAAACGCATAATCTCCTCTCTTTTGAACTTATTTGGTAACCACTTGTTAGGGTAGGTTTTTACATCTGTGTCTTCCTCCATCCTCCTCCCTCCTTATCTTTGTAGCTTATGTGCTAAATAAAGTCTATGGGGTTTTCATACCTTATTTAATGTACTTGATATCATAGTATATATTTTTGAAAGTGCTTTTCTTTCCTGTGATTATATTTCTGTATCAAAGTTTGTATTTATTAGGGGTAAGGGTGTGTTTACGTTTAGTAGGAGGTGAGTGTTTATGGCTTAGGTTTGGGGGGTTGTGTTAAAACGGTTAGGGGATTTTTGTTTAGTTAAGTGGGGGATGTGTTCTAAGTTTAGTTGAGGGTTAAGTGGGACTTCACCACAATATCATCCGGGAAAAATAGGACAGTCACCATGTTAATACTGAATGAATAGGACAGCCAGCACAGTAATGTTTGGATAAAAAGGCACAATCAGAACATTAGTCATAACCTTGGGAACAGGCACCACAGTAATGTCTGGGATAAAATAGAATCACACTAATACCTGGATAAATGGGAACAATTCAGCTCCCCTAGGGACATTCAGCTCTGTAATCATGGATAATAGGGACAGACATATAATACTTAGATAAATGGGACAGTCACCACAGTATTACCACTTAGATAAAAGAGACAGTCACAGTAATATCGGGATAAGTGGGACAGTCACCCCACACACAGTAATATTGGATAAAATGGACAGTCAGCGCAGTAATACCTCGATAAAAGGGACAGAATTCACAGTAATACATGGATAAAAAGGGACAGACAGAACAGTAATGCCTGGATAAATGGGACAGTCACCGCCAGTCATATATGGGGGGACAGTCACTACCGTAATGTTTTTAGATAAAATGTACAGTTTACCACAGATAATATCTGAAAAAAGAGACAGTTGGCATAGTAATACGTTGATAAAAGGGTACAGGCAGTACAGTAATACCTGGATAAATGGGACAGTCACCACAGGAATACATGGGGGAATCACTACATTAATGTCTGAAAATAAAATTACAGTCACCACAGTAATTCCTGGATAAAAGGAACAGTTAACACAGTAATACTTGGACAAAAGAGACAGGCAGCACAGTAATACCTGGATAAATGGGACAGACACCACACAGTAATATCTGGATAAAAGAGACAGTCACCACAGTAATGTCTTGATGTAAGGGACAGTCTTTCAGTAATATATACCTCAGTAAATGGGACAGTCAGCTCAGTAATACCTGGATAAAAGGGACATTCATCATAGTAATAATTGGGTAAATGGGAAAGTCAGAAGAGTAGTATGTGGATAAAAGGGACAGCCAGCACAGTAACATCTAGATAAATGGGATAGATGCCACAGTAACAACTGGATAAAAAAGGGACAGTCAGTACAGTCATACCTGGAATTTAAATATAAGGGGCCAGTCACACAGTAATATGAGGATATAAATGATACAGTCTGTACAATCATAATCTTGATAAAAGGGCCAGTCTCACAGTAATACTGAGATAAATGGGACAGTCCACCACAGTAATATCTCAATAAATGGGTCAGTCAGCAAAGTATATTGGGATAAAAGGGACTGTTAGTACAATCACCACCAGTAATACCTGGATAAATGGGACAGTCTGAAAAAAAAATATTGGGTAAAAAGGACAGTACAAGCACATG
>NC_087204.1:57062636-57090453 GCF_015104395.2 Macrobrachium nipponense | reverse complement strand
TCCCCCCCGTGCGTGAGGGAACCCCTCTTACCAACTGTCTGTGCTACCGCAGGTGCTACATCCGTGGGAGACGACCTTGGACAGGTATGGGCCACTGCGGCTGCAGGCGGCCTAGCATCCCCGATCTGCTTGCAGCGTCTAGCGAGGTCTGGGGCGGTGACCTTGGAGCGGTCTCAACTACAACTCCACGGCCGCTTATGCTGCTTCCCCCCGCTGGTCTACACTCCCCATGCTGTGTCGGTGACGCCGTCTGCCGCTTCTAGGGCCGGTCCGCCGCCGTACCGAGGAGGGGTATGCCGCCGCCGCCTGTGTTTTTCTTCGTGTTGCCTGCCCCCAGACTTTTCCGCTGTTTTCCAGCAGCTCGCCCCTGGACCGGCCCGCCAGTACCCAGGTTCCCGCTGGCTGCCGATGATTCTACGAGGCGATGGCTGGGCCTGCCGTACCTTGTCGCTGAATGTGGTTCCCGCTACTGGCTTGGCTGTCCCTTCTGTTTTAACGCTGCCGCTGTTCCTGCCGCTCCTGAGCTGGTTGCTGTTCCTGTCGCTCCTGGTTCCTGCGCCTGTCCATGCTGGTCCTGCCCATGGTGTGTCTTCCCAGTCCCAGGTCCTTCCGGACAGGTGCAGTCGGCCGTGTTGCTTCGGCAATAGGCCCGACTCCGGCCTGGATGGAGGACCT
The DNA here is from genome assembly GCF_015104395.2 of Macrobrachium nipponense. Classification (NCBI taxonomy): domain Eukaryota; kingdom Metazoa; phylum Arthropoda; class Malacostraca; order Decapoda; family Palaemonidae; genus Macrobrachium; species Macrobrachium nipponense. Next base: position 57,089,778 of record NC_087204.1, on the reverse strand, counting down.
GACGACTGTCCTGCGTGAGCTGACGAAGAAGAGGAAGGTGTCATCTTCGTCTTCGTCTGCTGCTGCCCTCTTCCCCTTCGACTTCTAAGGCCATAAGCCGAAGAAGAAGAAGGCTGCCTCCCCCCCTAAGAAGTCTCCTTTGGGAACTTCTAAGGGCCCGTCCCACCTCGGTGGGACGGGGGGTCCTTCTGCTGGTCCTCCTGCTCCTTCGGGAGCGGGGCCCGTCTCCCCTTCCGTAAGGAAGAGATAGACGGGGACCAGAGGAGTATCGGTTACTCTGGTACTTCTCGCCTGGTGCTAGCGGCGATGCCGCTACGCCAGGTTCTGGCTCGGTCTCTCGTTCGCGAGAGATCCCGAGTGTACGCTCTCCCTCGGGAGACCGTGCAGCCAAAGTTTCGGCGCCAGAGTTCGCTCGGCGCCAAGACCACGGCACGGAGCAGAAGGCTGGCGAGAACCGCTCAGGTGACTCTCGCCAGGCCAGCGGCCGCTCTCGCAGCGACCAGCTGGTAACCGGGGTTTTCCCCCTAAGAAGACTCCTTCGGGAACTTCGAAGGGCTCGTCACACTCCGGTGTGACGGGGGTGTTCTTCTGCTGGTCCTCCTGTTCCTTCGGGAACGGGACCCGTCTCCCCTTCTGAGAAGAAAGAAGAAGACGGGGACCAAGGTGTGCTGGCTAACCGCTGGTACACCCTCGCCTGGTCCTTGGCAGCTCTGCTGCTAAGCCAGGTACCGGCTCGGTTTCTCGTCCGCGAGAAGTTCCGAGTGTACGGTCTCCTTCGGGTGACCGTGCAGCCAAAGTTAAGACGCCTGAGTTCGCTCAGCGTCATGACCGAGGCACGGAGCAGAAGACTGTCGAGAGCCGCTCAGGTGACTCTCGCCAGGCCAGCGGCCGCTCTCGTAGCGACCAGCCGGTACCTCGGGTGGACGTGACGGTCTCTGACCGGCCACGGGTTGAGGCTGGGAAGAGGTCCCCCAGGTCCCCTCGACCGACGGTACCAGCCTCGGCTGGTACCAGCGTTTGACGTGCAGCGAGGACGCTCACCGGTCTCACCGCGAAAGCGAGCTCTGCAGGTCACCTGACCGCCGCCCCCACAGGGACCGGTGCGGATACGGTGACCACAGCAGCTCGTCTGACGCACGGGACCGGGGGTCGACGTGCTCAGTCGAGCCGCTCGCCACAGGTGAGCGGCACGGCCAGGCCTGCAGATCGATCCCCACCGCGGGTTGGTGATCGGCTGCAGCCCCCCACGTACGCTGGTCCTGCCAGCGAGCGGGGGGGGGGGGAGCGTCAGGTCTGTCTCTCCACTCCTTCAACTTCCTCGGGCTACACCGGGAAGAGCGAGGTAGCTAGGAGTGATCATGAGAGGTGCGCCGCTCACGATCCCGTCACGACGCCGCACGTGCCACGTATGGTCCTTAGGACCAACCAGGACGTACGCGCAAGTGATTGGAGGCGACCGTCAGGGGGGGAGGGGTAGCGTCAGTTATGTCTCTCCGATACCTTCAACTTCCTCGGCATACGCCAGGAAGAGCGAGGTATATAGGAGTGATCGTGAGAGATGCACCGCTCACGATCCCGTCACGACGCCGCACGTTGCCAGCATGGTCTTAGGACCAGCCAGGACGTACGCGCAAGTGATTGGAGGCAACCGTCAGGGATCTGTTGCTGATCCTTCTTCTGAAGGAGGAGGGTCTTGGGAGCTGCTCTTGTTGGAGGGACTGGACAGTCCTACTCCTCAAGACGCCTGTAACTTCCGAGATTCAGAGTAACTTTGCCCAGGTTATTGCACTGATTCGTCAGCACAACGACCTGGGGAAGGATCGCCGCTCTCCCACCAGCAGAGCCCATGTCTCTGCTCGAGTCGTTTTGGGGCCCGAGAGGGAACCCAAACCGACGGTGGGTTTGCCGCGATCGGAGCTTGCCGATTCTGTCTTGAACCAGAGTCTCTCGTCTCCGGACAAGAAGGCTCTCTCAGTTCTGGCCGGTCGATCAGCTACTTCCACCTCCTCTACTGTGACAGCGGCGTTTCTACGTGTCTTGGACACCGTATTTAATACTCCTTCGGTCCTCCTGAGAGGTTTCGACCTCGACGAGGACTGGAATGAGTCGGAGGACGGTATCGGCTCTCTCCTGTCAGGTGTCGATCAGCCCCACCCAGACGACGTTCACAGTGGCGGCAGACCCTTACCTACAGTGAGAGTTCGTAACCCTCCTCGGGAAAACGTTTTCTCCTGACGATAACGTTTTCCCAGACTCTGAGAGGCCATCGCCGCAAGGAGATGGCTGCTCCTACTCTTCTCCAACTGCTAGTTCCACTGGGAAGGCGAGCGAGTATCCAATTCCTCCCCATTCCCTCTCTCCTTACGGCTACAGAGGGAAAGGGAGGGATCCTACAGAGATTTCTCTGTAGGATCCCACGTTGGGGACTGCGCTACCGGGGGGACCTTCGGGTCCTACCTGAACGTAAGCCCCGGTCGTTGAGGAGGGATCCTGCCCCTATTCTCGATTTCTACGGGAATCGAGAGGACCACCAGTCGATATCGTTTGACGAATTCGGTGGGGGTTTCGCAGACTGCTTAGAAATTCTACTGGAATTTCTAGCGCATTCAGAGTGTTAGAGTTTCTTACGATCTCCAAACACTTAGGCGAGACCACGGTCCAAAGTGAGCGAGACGAGAATCCCCGATATGTTACACGATAATCGGGAACCTCGCCTATGCTCGAAATTCCTGGAATTTCTAGCATTAGGAAGAAGACTGCTGCTGAAAGAAGACTATCTCACATTAGGCGACCAACCTGGAATAGAGAAGAACGGACGGGAATATCCAGTTTGGCTTGAACTATCGTCTTAGTATTCTGTTCACCATTGAAGCTTTCCTTCGAGGAAGACTTCTTCACTCTCTTTGATAGAGACCGAAGGTGGTCGATCTCCAATCCTTATTTTGTTTTCTTGAAGGAAAGAATTTAGGATGGAGATCGTTGTTCAGAATCCTACAAATATACTACGTATATTAACCTCGCGACATGATCTGCTAAGCAGTTGAATGGTCCGAGGGGTAGGCGCATATCCTGGTTAGGTTCTACGGATTGCGACTTAGACGAAAGTATTCTAATTGAACTGCAACTCGGGGTTGCCTGCAACCTCCCAGGAGTTTCCAATTTCAATTTTATATACTTATGGTGTTGTCACAACAACACCATTTAAGCTTTTATATTTACCGAAATTCGTTAAGCATAAATAATTGCTCGAGCATATCTTTTATGCTCGGTGGTTCTAGCCGAACGCATTCCTTCGTGGAAGGATTACTTGGCAACTCAGGATGACGAGTCCAGCGACAGCTACTGCGTATTGAATTGCCCGAGGCATTTCAGTACCAGCTGCCGCTTCGAGATGTACGGTTGGTTATGTCTTTCTCACCTGCTTTGATTGAGTACCAACCGTATCTCTGCCCAACAATCACAGGACTTAAGTCTCTGATTAACGGGGATTCTCGCATAACATGAATGACCATCTACTGCTGTGACGCTAGTATTCATTGTCTTCGGTATTGCGAGAATTTTAAACAGAGATATCTATTCGACTCTCATCTTTCTGTTACCGCACGGTAACAGAATTCTGTAATAGTCTCTTGCTGCATCGTATCTCGATAATGCGAATGATTTTGCGGAATCTGAGTTTGTCCTCAAAATATCTTGTATTCGGAGGTGTGCAATTGTTCATTGTTCCACCCGGATTAGCAAGATGTATTGAAAGACATCGCCTACTCCCACACTTGCCAGCTCTACTTCCAAACGTTCAGCCCATGAGAAGCAGTTCTTCAGGCGGATCTCCCCTGTGTTTCATTACTGAAGAACGCCCGCTTTCACTGCACACCGGACAGCAATGAATGGCGGTTAGCGTTTTCAGTCATTTTGTAAGCACAGGTTAGAATCTTGAGATTCCTTCTCTCGATTGCAAGCTGGAAGACGTAGGTTGCATTCATTGCCTACCTTCGTCTTCAACGTCACATAGTGTTGTTTCTCCTTAAGCTGAGATTCACGTCTATGAGATTTTCTTGCCATCAGGACCTCGGTCTTTTGAAGGCAATTGACTTTCGCCTTTTGAGCTTATGCATTAAGAGAATCATCGCCGCGCCGTCCGGCATCGGTGACTAACAAATATTTTATTTGTTTGGTCTCTCAGCATAACTTTAAAGGGCGAAGGTCACGTGACTTACCCGGATGCTTGGACAACTTGCCTCTACTGATTCCGAACCAGTCAGTCGGCAGCTGTCAGAGCGCCCGAGTCAGTTACGAACTATGCTGTGGACTTAGTTCGGTTCTTACAGAGCAATCATTACTTCGTCTTAATAGCTTGTCAGTATGAGTACTGTACATAACCAAAGTCGAGAAGAGGGATAGGTCATACGACTATTCCCTTCTTTTCGTCTTAGGTAACTGCATGACTTCTCTTGAGAAGTCAAGCACAAAGGGATGGGGATTTGTGACGCTTGATTTCGTACCGATCTTCGTAGCGAAGACTCAGAACCCTTCGGTAACTGACGATTGGTTCGAGTCCTTCACAATACCCTCCCTCCCTAATGGACTTCACCGCCTCCGATACGAAGGCTATGCTGCTTTGTCCTGTGAAGGCGCGACAGAGCTGTCTGAAGAAACTCGACACCCAGGATGAGTGTGGACTCCTCTTCATCATTCTCTCGCGTTCCGCAAGACTTCTCCGTGGCGCAGGTAATGAAGGCAGGCGCCTGGTCCAAACCGGACCGCATGCACCCCCTTCTACCTTTGGGATATTGCCCACAAGTTCCTTGGATCTTTTTTCCTTGGGAACCTGGGTGGTAGCTCAACACGTTGTGTAGTTAACCCAGACCCTCGCAGGCTGAACAGCATCGAGTCCTGGTGTGACCGTAAGAATGGATGAGGAATGAGAGTGTGCTGACTCTCTCTTCCTCTTTTTCTTCCCTCTACCTCTGGGTAGAGGGACACGGTCGTCACCTGCTGGGTAAGGACGAGATGCAGGTGAGCTACTCAATAGAGCACCATCCTATCCCTTTCAGTAGGGATAGGAGTAAATATCCACCACTTCCTCCAACAAGGGGGAGGAGTGGATGCCCAATTTGAGACAAACCCATCATTTTATGATTGTCTCTTGCAAACAGGAACAAGTTCTTGCTTGCTGGTACGAAGAGATACGCTTGCCTCTCTCTCTTAGTACTTGGCCCAGAGGTCTGACCATTGATCCTGCGGTGCACACCCCGATCAATCGGACAGAGGTTTGGATCCCTCCCTTGCTCTTACGACCAGGGAGGCACTCCAGGGTTGGACGAACACCAGTCTGTTCACCCAAAAGACTCAGATTCCTCCCACCTAAGAGTGAGTCTTCCTATTGTTAAAGGACCGAGGGTTTGTATTACGTATCGGAACAAATGACAATTTGTCGAAAATTGCATTTTCCTAACTATACAAACCTGAGGTCCTTTACATATAGTCCCACCTCATGCCACCCCTCATCTGCAACTTTTTGCATGGGCCTAAAGCAAAAGTGATTGCTCGCACGATCGGACAAGCAGTTAACTACCGTTCTCCCCCTTGTTCGAAGCTTACGACCGTCCCAGCTGCCGCTAGTTACCTTCCTATTGTTAAAGGACCTCAGGTTTGTATAGTTAGGAAAAATGCAATTTTCGACAAATTGTCATATTCTGAGTGGAAGGCGTATGATACCTATCTTAGGAAACTTGAAAAGGATAGGTTAAGGAGGTCTTCCTCCAGGAGTGTTTCAGGTGTGCAAGAAATTAATGTTTCTCCTGTTAATGCTCCTAACCCTGTAGTGTTGCCTCCGGGCCCTGAAGCAGTGTCAGTAGAGAGTAATACTTTGTCCTTAATTTTGGAGTCGATTCGTAATTTAGAATCGAAAGTGTTGGCTCTTGAGAGCAAAAGTGATGTGCAGAAGTGCAGTGATACCCCTTGTGTAGTGGAGGGTGCGTCAGATCGGCCTCGTTTCGCCTTTAGGCCTGGACCGACCTCTGCTTGACGTCTCCCAGGACCTGGGAGGGAGCATGTCGAAAGCCGAAGGAGGGTTACAAGGAACCCCCACCGATCTGGCGTGCCTTCGGCAGTTACTGATGAAAATCCCCAGACTGCCAGGGAGCGTGCGCGTGCACGTCTCCTCAAGGAGTGTTTTTCGTCATCGGAGGCTTCATCCCCACGTAAAGGGTGGAGTTCTCACGGTGCTTCCCGTCCGCTGAAAAGGACGGCGCGTGTTGTTGACGCCTCACGTCATAGCTCTCCGAATCTGCGATCTTCTCCTGACAGTGCGTTCGCTGCTTTTCCGCCGCAGAAAAGGCGTAGAGAGTCTTCGGACTTGGACTCGGGTAGTTCGTGCGAGCGATACAGTCGCGCTAGAGCTCGGGAGGAGGCCGTACCTGGGAGGAGGAGGGAGGCGTCCCCTCGCCGCTCTCCTGCTCACAGGATCAGTCCCCTCCCCGGAGCAGGAAGTTTCGCCAACCAAGAGGATGATTCAGTCACTGCAGCAGCAACTTCAGGACGCTCTTGCTTCTAGAGAGTCTCTTCCGCGTCGTAGAAAGGATGAGAAGCTTCCTGTGAAGAAGTCAAGACCTTCTCTTTCTCCTCGCTCGCCTCTCTCTTCGTTCGAGTCTCTAGAGTTCGTTCTGCTCCCCAGCAGCTCTCTAGAGGAGGTGAGAAGTTCGTTTCTCGCTCTCAGGATGAGATATCTCCCGCTCGCAAGTCTTCGAATGTTCGCAAGCGAGCTGTGGACGCTGAGCGCGCTTCTGTGCAAGTGGAGCGCGCTTCCGTTGCCGCCAAACGCGCACCTGTGGTTGATAAACGTGCACCAGTGGACGGCAGCCGCGCGCTGGCGGCCGCTCGGCGCGCGCCAGCGGACGCCAAGCGTGCACTAGTGGAAGCTCGGTGTGCGCCAGTGGACGCCAGGAGTGTTTTTGTAGATGTCGAGCGCGCACCCTGTCGGCGCCAAACGTGTGGATTCGGACGCCAAGCGCGCGCTGGTGGACGCCAGTTCCTCACCACGCAAGTTCAGTGGAAGAAGGAACCCTACCTGTTAGTCATTTTTCTTCAGAGTTTCCTCCTACTTCTCCAGTTTCTGAGGAAGGAGTTAGCGATAATTTAGTCGAAGCAGAGGAAGAGCAGCAGCCAGTTCCTGTCTCATCAGACTATAAAGTTTTGATGCGTCTTCTGCAGTCTGAGTTTGGAGAAACTTTCCAACCGGAAGCCCCTCGTACTCCCCCTTCTCAATTTTCTTCTTTTAAAGCATCGAAGGCATCGGGGTTCGTTAAAATGAAGAAGTCGCTTTCCACGAAGCAAGCGTTCCGGAAAGTCCATGAGTGGATGGAGAAGAGAAAGCCTCAGGAAATCCTCTTTGGCTTTACCGCCATCAAGACTCTGCGGTAAAAGGAGGCATGTGGTATGAGACGGGAGAGGACGTAGTGTTAAACTACCAGCCTCTGCTCAGGGTGATTTCGGGAGCATCGTGGACGCCTCCAGAAGAGCCCTTCTGTCTTCATCAAAAGTCACTTGGACCCATAACGAGTTCGACTTCCATCTAAAAGGCCTCTTCAGGACTCTAGAGGTCTTCAATTTTATACATTCAACTTCCCTGCCAGATATATACTTAGCTATAGACTCCGTCGTCTCCGACAGAATTTCAAATTTCGCGGCACACGCTACCGGTAGGTCAGGTGATCTACCGCCCTGCCCTGGGTGGCAGGACTAGGAACCATTCCCGTTTTCTAATCAGAATTCTTCTGTCGCCCGGACCATCAACATTGTTGTTGGTTCCTCTCGATTGGTTTTTCTTTTTTCACCGGCAATTGATCTTCTTGACCGACTTTTGGTGACGTATCTGGATTGTTGGATTGGCATACGCTTTTGTGGACTGTTTTGTGGACTTGATTTGGAATTTTCTTTAATAATGTCTGACTCTGGAATGGTTGTGAGACGTTGTGTGAATGTAGGCTGTAAGGTGAGGTTGCCGAAAGCTTCGGTAGACCCCTCATCACGGTATGCAAGGGTTGCAGGGATATGAATTTCTTCTTTTACTAATACTTGTAAGGAATGTGAGAACTTGAGTGAGAACGAATGGAAGAATCTAACTAATTATTTAAAAAGTTAGAGAGAGAAAGAGTGAGGAAGGCTTCTTATAGAAGTTTAAGTAGTTCTAGATCTGAACTAATTCCTAGCTTGGGATCTTCCCCAAGGGTAAGTATTGCTACTTCTCCTTCCATTGCAGCCCCTTCTCCTATTGCAGAACCTGTAGATCCAGCAAAAGAACTTGCGGATCTAAAGCAGCTTCAAGTTGATGGAAAACAAAATGGCTGCCATACAAGGTAAGGCTAGTGATTATTCAGTGGACAGTGATATGAGTGTCCCCAGTGTAGTGGAGGGGGCATCTGGTCGGCTCAGCAACGCTCCTAGGTCTAGACCTCTTCCAAGCTCACATGCCCAGAGGAGAAGGAATGTCGAAAACCGAAAGGAGTTGTGGAGAATCCCCCACCGATCAGGTGTCCCTTCGCGGTTTCTGTGACACCCCGACTGCCAAGGATCGCTATTGTAAAGCGTCCTGCGTGAGTGTTTTTCGTCGTCGGATCTTCATCTCCGAGACGTGATTGGAGAGATTCCGATCGATCTCGGCCACTCAAGAGGAGTTGGAAGGCTCCGACTATTGATTCGAGCCCAGAAAACTTCCCTGAGGAGTCTCCCTTGGGAGTGAAGAAGGCAAGAAGAGCCATTCTTTCAACCAGAGTGAGAAGGAGGCAGAGGTGGAGGCTATGGACTCCTCCCCTCCTCCTTCCCCTCCTCCCAACGAGATACAAAGAGGAGGCTACAAGAGATTCATGATGGCGATGCAAGAGCAGATTTCGTCTTTTGTAGGAGTTCTATCAAAGGAGCCTCCTAGAAGGAAAGACTCTTCCCTTCCGATCAAAAGATCCTCCAGACGTATGGAGGTATCTGCCGCCAGGATCGATACTCCTACTCGAGGTGAGGTTTCCTGTACGAACCTGGATGAACCGATCAGACGTCTGGCACCGGCCAGGAGTGAGGAGTCACCCAGGAGGCAGGAGCCAAGAGCCAGGAGTGAGGAGTCAACCAGGAGGCAGGAGCCCAGAGCCAGGAGTGTAGAGGCATCCAGGCAGGAGGCAGGAGCCAGGAGGCAAGAGCCAGGAGGCAAGAGGCAGGAGGCAGGAGTCAAGAGGCAGGAGCCAGGAGCCAGGAGTCAGAGGCAGGAGCCAGGAGCCAAGAGGCAGGAGTCAGGAGGCAGGAGCCAGGAGTCCGGAGGCAGGAGTCCGGAGTCAGGAGGCAGGAGTCCGGAGTCAGGAGGCAGGAGTCAGGAGCCAGGAGGCAGGAGTCAGGAGGCAAGAGTCAAGAGCCAGGAGGCAGGAGTCAGAGACTCGTTCCTGGAGTTTATGACTCTTCTCCAAATAGGAGCTCCTCTCCTTCAGAGCATAAGAGGTCTTGGAAGGACTCTCCCTCCAAACGTGAACTTTCTCCTTCGTCTGATCGAGGGTTAGACGAGTTGTCTGATGACGAACCTCCGGCTAATGAGGGACTATCGAGTTATAAAGTCTTAGCCTCATTATTGCTTCAAGAATTTGGAGATTCTCTTAGTCCGGCGGCTCTCCTCCTTCTCCTCGTCTCTCTTTTTCGAGCTCGGCTACGGCAAAATCTTCGGCCTTTTTGAAATGAAGCCTGCTATATCGATGAAGAAGGCACTCCATTCTTTAGATTCTTGGATGGACAAGAAGAAGGAGTTAGGAAAGACGTGTTCTGCATGCCTCCTTCCAAACTACATGGAAGAGAGGTATTTGGTATGGGACAGGAGAGACTATGGTCTTTCTCTACCTGCCTCTGCAGATGCCGACTTTTCCAATTTAGTGGAGGCCTCTAGACGTCACTCCTTAGGATCGGTCAGAGCGACAAGGAGCACTTCAGAGTTGAACCACTTTCTAAAGGGACTTTTTGTCACTTTAGAGGTGTTCAACTTTCTGGATTGGTCACTCGGAGTTCTGGCCAACAAATCTAAGGATCCGGAGTTTCTTAAAAACCCAGAGATTCTCCATAGCGTCCTGTCCTGCATGGACAGGCAGTACAGGACGGTTCGGGTGAAGTGCTTCCCTTTTTGGTGCTGGTCTCCTGAAAAGAGATCAGTATATGGATCCCTATTATCGAAAGGGGTTTCTCCGAGCCAGAGACTGCTTTATTGTTCGCCCTCTATCGGATCATCTGTTTCCTTCTCAGTTAGTGAAGGATATATCTCGCTCGCTAACTGAGAAGGCGGCACAGACCTACTAACACAAACGTCCAAAGAAAGGACGCCCTGTAGTGTCGGCGATTAAGAAGGACTCTCGTCCTCCTCAGCAGCCCTTTCGTGGAGGTACAGCGGCTCGTCACCCCCCTGCCAGAAAGAAGAGCTCTGATAAGAGAGGAAGGTCTTCCTTTAGGCCCTTCAAGAAATCCAAGTGACTTGTTGCTCCTTCAAGCACCATGGGCGCCAGACTCCTGAACTTTGCAGGAGTATGGCAAAAAGGGGAGCCGACCCTTGGTCAGTGTCGGTCCTAAAGAAGGGATATGTAATCCCCTTCGACAACAGCCCTCCCCTAACATCTACGCCTCGGGAACTGTCAGCGAGGTACAGAGACCCGGTAATGAGAAAGACTCTCCTTCAAATGGTGGAACAAATGTGGGAAAAAGAGGCCATCGAACTTGTGCAGGATCCACACTCCCCAGGATTTTACAATCGCCTTTTTCTAGTACCAAAGGCATCGGGGGGGTGGAGACCAGTTCTAGACGTAAGCGCTCTGAATCGCTTTGTTCAGAAAAGAAGTTTCGCATGGAAACGTCCGCCTCAGTAATGTCGGCTCTTCGTCCAGGAGACTGATGGTCTCTCTGGACTTGCAAGAAACGCATATTTCCACGTTCCCATTCACCATTTGTCAAAGAAATATCTTCGTTTCGTAATAGAGACAAGATCTTTCAGTTCAGGGCTCTGTGCTTCGGTCTGTCTACAGCTCCGCAAGTATTCACCAACCTGATGGCGAATGTGGCAAGATGGCTTCACCTAGATGGGAATACTCTCCCTCTACTTGGACGACTGGCTGATCAGGGCCAAGTCGGAGATTCAGTGCTTGGAGGACTTATCAGTAACAAGGAACATGATAGATTCGCTAGGATTGCTCGTCACCTCGAGAAGTCACAGCTGATCCCCAGCCAGAACTTGGTCTATCTGGGGATTCAGATGGATTCTCGGGGTTTTCGAGTATATCCTTCGCGAGAAAGTCACTCGAGGTTTGTCGAGAATCTCGAGATTCTTAGAGAGAAAGAACAGTTCAGCGAGGGATTACCTGAGCCTTTTAGGGACCCTGTCCTCACTAGAAAAGTTCTTCTCTCTGGGGATGACTTCACCTTCGCCCTCTTCAGTTTTTTCCTCAAAGAGGTTGTGGAGTTGTAAGACGGGACAACTCTCGGACATCTTCCAACTTCCACAAGAGGTAAAAGATCATTTGAAGTGGTTGGATCCCTCCTCTTCAAAAGAACGAGGGCGTATCTCTTGCCCTGCAGAACCCAGACCAATGTTATATACCGACGCTTCGGAGTCGGGATGGGGAGCGACGCTAGAGCAAGGGAGGTGTCAGGCACATGGACAAAGGAACAGGTGTCCTGGCACATCAATTGCAAGGAACTAGTGGCCATACACCTAGCCTTAAAGTTCTTCGAAGAGATAGTCAGAGGCGGGTGATACAGATAAACTCGACAACACCACGGCTCTGGCTTACATACGCAAGCAAGGAGGCACGCACTCTTTCTCCCTCTATCAGTTAACAAGACACCTGTTAACCTGGACGGAAGAAAGAGGCATAACTCTCCTCACAAGGTTTGTTCAAGGGATCAAGAATGTGAGAGCGGACAGACTGAGCAGGAGGAATCAGGTCCTTCCCACAGAATGGACTCTACACGAAGAAGTGTGTCGAAGTCTTTGTCCCTGTGGGGGAGACCTCACATAGACCTGTTTGCGACGTTCCTCTCCAAAAGAATAGAGATATTTTTGCTCTCTAGTGGAAGATCCGAGAGCCTTCGCATAGACGCGTTTCTCCTGGATTGGTCGGGTGTGGACGCATACGCCTTTCCCCCGTTCAAGATCCTGGGGAAGTGCTCAGGAAGTTCGTAGCTTCGAAGAACACGAGTTGACGCTAATAGCCCCATTTTGGCCAGCCCAGGAATGGTTCACGGAGGTACTGGAGTGGATAGTGGACTTCCCCAGATCGCTTCCAAACAGACCAGATCTACTCAGACAACCCCACTTCGAGAGGTTTTCATCACAACCTCCCAGGTCTCGCTCTGACTGCCTTTCGACTATCGAAAGACTTGTCGAGAGCGAGGGGTTTTTCTCGCAAGGCTGCGGGCTCTATCGCTAGAGCCCGCAGAGCTTCGACGAGAAGAGTATACCAATCAAAGTGGAAGTCTTTAGGAGGTGGTGTAAGGTCAGAAGCTGTCCTCCTCCAGTACCTCTATAGTGAATATTGCCGATTTCCTCCTCTTTCTGAGAGAGGAATCACACCTATTTGTCTCAACAATAAAGGGATACAGAAGCATGCTGTCTTCAGTATTTAGGAATCGAGGCCTAGACATTGCAAGCAACAAAGATCTACACGATCTAATTAGATCTTTTGAGACTTCAAAGGCAGCTACTCCTAGAACACCTAGTTTGGAAATCTAGACGTGGTCCTGAAATTCCTTTCATCGGATAAATTCGAGCCTTTACATCTGGCTTCCTTCCGCGACGTCACTAGGAAATGCTTGTTCCTGGTGGCTCTCGCTACAGCCAAGAGGACGAGCGAATTGCACGCTCTGGATTCCACGTGGGGTTCAAAGGAGATGCTGCCATCTGTCTTTCCAGACAATGTTTCTGGCAAAGAACGAAAACCCGTCAAAACCGTGGCCCAGAAGTTTTGAGGTAAAAGGCCTATCTAACCTAGTAGGCAGAGAGATAGAGAGGTGGTCTCGTCTGTCCAGTGAGAGCTCTTAAATATTATTTAGAGAGGAAGAGACAGATGGGAGCTTGTCAACAAGGTCTTTGGTGTGCGGTGAAGAACCCCGAAAAGACTCATGTCCAAGAACGCCTTGGCTTTCTTTGTGAGAAGCGTTATTACGGACGGCTCACAAGAACTGCTTGGAGGAATCCTTCGGTCTTCTAAAAGTCAAGACCCATGAAGTGAGGGCAGTAGCAACGTCTTTGGCGTTCCAAAAGAATAATGTCTCTAAAAAATATCATTGAGACTACATATTGGAGGTGCAATTCAGTGTTTGCATCTCATTATCTGAAGGATGTGAGAGTGACCTATGAGAAGTGCTTCTCGCTAGGTCCTTTTGTATCAGCAGATACAGTGCTGGGTCTTGGGAGCAAAGACTGATCCTTAATTTTGTGTTTTATCGTACATAAACCCTCTTGTCAGATATGTGCTTGTTTTCTATTAGCAAGCTCACTAATGTCGCCACGGGAGCATAGTGTCATTGCTGGTAGGGGATCAAGGGTATGTATGGCTAGTAGGGGAGTAACAAAATTTTTTTTGTATATTTTGTAATGAAGTGTATTTATGTTTTCGAGTTTTTGGTTGTTTGTAAGGAGTTCGGGGATAACTCCTTACAATCTTAGAACTAACATGGATGTTAGGATCAGGTGATCGGGATCGGTTTTGTGCTCCTTGAACAAGGTGTATTGTCATGTTAGTGGAATAGCACCCAATGACAAAGGCCTTTAGGCTCTGCCGAGTAAGTGGATAAGACCCCATTGGCAGACCCACAAGAACTCTTAGCCATAGATCAATATCTCGCTGAGGCTCTTGAGGCTAAGCAGACTCCAAGGCAGTAGCCGCGAAGTCTTCAGCCTAATAAGGTAGGAACCAAGGTTTATTAATACCTACAACATATGTTGTTTACCTGTCTATTTCAGTAGCTAGCTGTCTCTTACCCACCACCAATGGGTGCTAATCAGCTAAGTATATTTCTGGCAGGGAAGTTGAATGTATAAAAATGATATTGTCATGTTACAATAAAGTTTTATACATACTTACCTGACAGATATATACGATTAATGGCCCACCCAGCCTCCCCGCAGGAGACAGGTGGAAGAGAAGAATTCTGATTAGAAAACGGGAATGGTTCCTAGTCCTGCCACCCAGGGCAGGGCGGTAGATCACCTGACCTACCGGTAGCGTGTGCCGCGAAATTTGAAATTCTGTCGGAGACGACGGAGTCTATAGCTAAGTATATATCTGTCAGGTAAGTATGTATAAAACTTTATTGTAACATGACAATATCATCTTTCTCGACTGGTGTCTTGGAGTTTTGGATGCCAGGTCAAGGAGTTCTGATACTATTAGTCTGGGGGAGCTGTCCAGTGTACTTTCTTGTATGGACAAGGCCGTCATGGATGGTTCTGAGGAGTTGCTACTCACTTTAGCTCGGGGATTCTCAAGAAGAGAGCACTCTTCTGTAACTTCACAGCCAAATCCGTCTCTCCAGCGCAAAAGGCGGACTTGCTTTTCGCTCCGTTTTCAGACCATCTCTTCCCCCAGACTATGGTTAAGGACATAGCATCGAGCCTTCAGGAGAAGGCAACGCAAGATCTTCTGGCTCAGTCTTCTAGAAGACCAGCAGCTGCTTCATCTTCTGGAGTTTCGTTTACCAAGAAACCGAAGCCCTTTCGTGCTGGATCTTCCTCGAAAACAGCCTCCCGAGGAAGAGGCTCTTCCAGAGGAAAAACCCCTGCTCCGTCAAAGAGTAGGAAGTGATTTGGAAGTCCTTCAGACGCCGGTAGGAGCCATGCTTCTTCTGTTCGCGAAAGCCTGGGAAGAGACAGATGCCGACCCTTGGTCGCTAGATGTTGTGAGGAAAGGGTACAGGATCCCGTTCTTGAAGTCACCCCCGCTATCCACAACACCGCCAAGGATTTGTCTCCTCTTATCGAGGAGAGAAACAGAAAGTGCTTTTTCGATCTGCTGGAACAAATGATCGAGAAGCAAGCGGTGGAACAGGTCTTCGACCTGGAATCTCCAGGATTTTACAACCGTCTGTTTCCTGGTGCCGAAACATTCGGGGGGGTGGCGACCCGTCCTCGATGTCAGCAGCCTAAACCTCTTCGTCATAAAGAAGAAATTCAAGATGGAGACGCCTCAATCTGTGCTGTCAGCTTTGAGACCGGGGGATTGGATGGTCTCACTAGACCTCCAAGACGCGTATTTTTCACGTCCCCATCCATCCCCAATCAAGGAAATACCTGCGATTTGTCCTGAAGGGGAAGGTATTCCAATTCATGGCACTTTGCTTCGGTCTGACCACAGCGCCGATGGTTTTCACCATTCTGATGAAGAATGTGGCAAGGCTGCTTCATCTTGAGAATATAAGGAGATCTCTCTACCTAGACGACTGGCTTATTCGAGCTTCATCGCGAGACCGGTGTCTGGAGGACCTGCACACGACCTGTCGTTAGCGAAGTCCCTGGGGCTTCTGGTAAACCTCGAAAAGTCGCATTTGACTCCTTCTCAATCTTTGGTCTATCTGGGGATTCAGATGGACTCAGTGGCTTTTCGGGCTTTTCCGTCCCAGGGGCAACAACTTCAATGCTTGGAAAAAGTGGCGACCTTTCTGGGGAAGGAAACATGATCGGTGAGGGAATGGATGAGTTTGCTGGGGACCATTTCCTCACTGGAGAAGTTTGTTTCTCTGGGAAGGCTGCACCTCAGACCTCTTCAATTCTTCCTAGCCAACAAGCAAGATCTGGAGGCGATCTTGTGTTTAACAGAGAGGTGAAGGATCACCTAAGTTTGGTGGTCAGATCCACGGAAGGCTCGCAGAGGGCTCTCCCTCAAACTTCGGAACCCCGACCTAGTGTTGTTTTCCGACGCGTCGTCCACGGGTTGGGGAGCAACACTAGGAAGGAAAGAAGTGTCGGGCACCTGGAGAGGGGAACAGGTGCCCTGGCACATCAATCTGAAAGAGCTGTCAGCGATTTACCTGGCTCTCAGGTTCTTCCAGGAAGAAATATCTGGCAAAGTCATTCAGATCAACTCGGACAACACCACAGCACTGGCATACCTAAGAATCAAGGGGAACTCACTCGCCTTCTCTTGTTTGCCATCGCAAGGAACTCCTTTTATGGGCGAAAGCGCAAGAAGTCACTATCCTGACAAGGTTCGTGTCAGGAGTACAGAATGTTCGAGCGGACCTTCTCAGTCGACGAGGACAGCTGTTGCCGACAGAGTGGACCCTTCACCAAGAGGTTTGCCAGTCGCTGTGGGACCTGTGGGGTTGTCCGCAGGTGATGTCTTCGCAACTTCCAGGACGAAAAGACTTCAGCTGTATTGCTCCCCAGTTCTGGACCCGGGAGCAGTCGCAGTAGACGCCCTACTTTGGAGTTGGTCGGTCTAGACATATACGCTTTTCCCCCGCTCAAGATCCTCGGGAAGTGATGAGGAAGTTTCGCGGCATCGGAAAGGAGCGAGGATGACACTCATCGCCCCCTTCCCCCTTCTGGCCGGCAGCCGACTGGTTCACAGAGGTGATGTCCTTCCTGGGTAGACTTTCCGAGGACTCTACCCTTAAGGAAAGATCTACTCAGACAGCCCCACTTCGAGAGGTACCACAGAAACCTCCCCGCTCTGAGTCTGACTGCGTTCAGACTATCAAGAAGTTGGCCAGAGCGAGGGTTTTTTTCAAGACCTGTGGCGAAGGCGATTGCCACCGCAAGGAGCCCTCCTCAATCGCTCTGTACCAATCGAAGTGGGCGGTCTTCAGATCCTGGTGCAGGAAGAAGGGCATTTCCTCCACCAAACCTCCTGTGAGCCAGATAGCTGACTTCCTTCTTTATCTGAGAGAGGAAGTGAAGTTGGCTGTTCCAACTATTAAAGGCTACAGGAGCGTGCTTTCTGTAGTCTTCAGGCACAGAGGACTCGATTTGACTAATAATAGAGACATTCATGATCTCATTAGATCTTTCGAGACTAAGAAGGTCATCCAGCCTAAAGTACCCTCGTGGAACTTGGATGTGGTGCTCAAATTTTTTATGTCGAGTCACTTCGAACCGCTTCATTCAGTTTCTTTCAGGAATCTGACGAAGAAAACGATCTTCCTAACCGCTCTGGCGACGGCGAAGAGGTTAGCGAAATCCAGGCCATTAGCAAGCAGATTGGGTTTTCAGACAGTAATGCGATTTGTTCTTTAAGTCCCACGTTCTTAGCAAAGAACGAGAATCCTCCAACCCGTGGCCGAGGACCTTTGAAATCAAAGGGTTGTCAGAAATAGTGGGAATGAACGTGAGAGATTCCTGTGTCCTGTCAGGGCTCTAAAGTTCTATCTGCAGAGAACTAAAGCTTGCAGAGGTTCGTCTGACAATTTGTGGTGTTCAGTGAGGAAGCCTGATATTCCTATGTCGAAAAACGCACTGGCGTTCTTCATCAGAAGTACGATTAAAGAAGCTCATGATAAGTGCAGTGATAGTGATTTGAAGCTTCTGAAAGTGAAAGCTCACCGAGGTGAGAGCTATTGCTACTTCGGTAGCTTTTCACAAAAATATGGCGCTCAAAGAAAGATATTTTGAATGCCACATTTTGGAGAAGCAATTCGGTGTTCGCTTCACACTACCTGCGGGAGGGGGTAAAAGTGACATACGAAAATTGCTTCTCCCTCGGACCATACATTGCTGCAGACACTGTTTTTGGGGGCAGGAGGTAACACTCATCCTAATCCTTTAGGGATTAGGGGGGTTTTTTAACTTGTGTTTTATGGTTGTGGGGTGACCGCCTGGGGCGGGTCTCCCTTCCATTAGCTTAGTTAAGTGGGATACCTTTGGTAAACTAAGCCAGGTGGTGGTATTTTTGTCTCGTTGCCCTCAGTAGTATGGTCCATGGTCTAGTCACGTCGTGGTCTCGGCCCCTGTTGACAGATCATCTGGAGTGCACCAGCTCATATGGTCTCTACCTTGCTGGCAACTCTAGTAGCACAAGCAGAACTTACGTGGCAGTAATCACGAAGCCAGCTATGCTAACAGGTAAGGAACCAAGATATCAAATATCTGCATATATGTGTTTCCTAAATCCTCTATTCTGTCTCTCCCACCACCAAAGGTGGGATTCAGCTATATATATATGACAGGTAAGTTGCATGAACAAAATGATATTGTAATGATACAATTAAGTTTGTTCATACTTACCTGGCAGATATATATAATTAATTACCCGCCCACCTCCCCTCAGGAGACAGTGGAAATAAAAATTATGAATAGAAAATGGGAATGGTTCCTGATACCCGCCTCCCAGCGGCGGGAATGGGTACTAACCACCTGACTCCCACTACGTGTGTCGTAAGTTTTAAATTCTGTCGGTCGTCGGAAATTATCAGCTATATATATATCTGCCAGGTAAGTATGAACAAACTTAATTGTATCATTACAATATCATATTTTTCATAATCTTATATATATATAACCTATTACTGGCACAAATTAAAAGCTATTCTCTTTATGTCTGCTAATTCCTTTAGTCCTTACTGTTTGTTATCGCCTACTATTAGGAATTATTGACCGCTAAAATGAATTAACTTAGTATATATCTGGCCACTCTTTCCTGCGACCTGCGATTGAAGTTTAGCATTAATCGGCTTACCAGCATAATTATATCTCACTTGCAAATATTTTTCAGTTATTGTTTTAATCAATAAGTGCAAGTGATTGTCCAATGGTTGAGTATCATACATGTGATAATCGAACTCTGAAAATATTCTTTTGTCTTTGTAAGCTGCCAATACTGAACTAACTAATTTATGGAAGTTAACTCTCCCCAGTGTTTTGTTGCAGGACAACATTTCCCTTATATTTTTTCTGCATGTATTGTATATATCAATAACATCATTTGATGGATACACCAATTTTCCTTTGGTTTTTAATTTGATAAGGGTGTGACGAAAATTAGCGTCTGTTAATGTTAATGCATCAGTGCAGACCTCACTCTGTAAAGACTTTTTTTTTTAAACTTAAAAACAACAAAGCCTGCAAAATAAGCTACTATTTTATTTGAACATTTTGACAAGTGGTAATGGTTTGGAATATAATCATAATCATTGTCATCTGAATATGCTTCTTGAACTTCTAAAACTCAATGTCTTGAAACTGCAACCTGCTCCTTTATGCTGCTTGAAGCAGTTAATATGGCCACCGACTCTGATGGCATTAAGTCATTATGTACAAGTAGCCTTTTGTAAGTAGCCGAAAATTGTCTCGCTGTTGGATTATCATTATCGCCTCCCATACTTCTTACTTGACCAAAGAATAGTTCAATATGATCCTGACTGAATTTGTAGGTCATCAAAAATTGTAAAGGCCCACCATCTGATGCAATACAGGTTTCGTACAGAATCTGAAGACTTCGTATGCAATAGAGAAAGCCAATTAAACCAGTTTTCAATCTTATTTTAAGATGTCTTTACTATCCTGAAGTCTCAAAGATCTGATATATGTTTCTGCTTTTATTAGAAAATCTTTAATATCACTTGCATTATTCTTCTGAATTGGTCTTTTAAATCCTTTGGTATTTAGATTTTGAGAATTTGATATGTCAAATAAGGTGTTGAATACCATAATAAATTCAATAGTAGCTTCACTTCCCTCAAATTCACTTATTTTTTCATCAAGGCAGTATAGTTTCAGTAAACGTGTTAACTGTCTGTGGATAAAATGGAGTACGAAATTATGTGTACCGTACGCAGAAGAGGACGCACACAAGAAAACTAAAAGAACGAATTAAAATAACATAGCGTATCAAAAATAAAAGAGTATGACACCTTAGTCATCGCAAGGTCGCGTACCTACGGTCGACCCAGGGATTCAGTTGCCAGTCCCAATATGGCAGCCAGCGACCTGAGTGGCTTCACTTATCCCGCAGCAAGGTGTCTCCTCCCGTTATTCCTCCAAGGCTCAGACAGGCTATGTCATCAATTTCAGCTTCGGGCCTACCGACAGGACTTCAGGTGATGGCTGCCCCTGATCATTCTCTGTCAGCCATCCAGAATAAGTTAGACAGCATTTTGGGCTTTATTCTATCTGCGACGCCCCCTATCTAACCTGTAGAGAACTTATCACCCATTTCTTCAGCCGAAGAAGAAGAGAAAGGAGAAGAGGAGGATAAAGAGTCTTCTCTCACTGCCTACAAAGCCTTGCTTTTTTACTTTGTAGACAATTTTTCGGATTCATTCTCGCCAGTAACCCCCCCGTCTCCAGTGTCTTCTTACATGAGGGACAACCAGGAAGACTCCAGGAAATTACCGAAACTAGTACTGTCCTTTTCGGCTCGAAAAGCGTTTAAGGAAATTAACCTTTGGCTTAAGGATAAGAGGGATCAGGGCAAGGTCAACTTCTGCTTCCCTCCTTCTCATCTTTCAACTAGGAGACACTTGTGTTACGAAACCGGAGAAGCTCTCTCTGTGGGTGTGTCTGCCTCCGCCCAGAGAGACTTCTCCGTGCTTATTGACTCGTCAAGAAGATCGGCTTTCAACTCAGCCAAGATAATGTTTACGGCGTCAGAATTAGACCACCTCATTAAGAATATCTTTAAGGTATTCAAAGTTTTTAGTTTCCTGGACTGGACAGTAGGAGCCTTGGGACATAAACTGAAGAGCTATTCAGTGTTGAGTGAGGAAGCTTTTACAGACATTTCGGGAGTGATCTCCTGTTTAGATAAGGGGATTAGAGACGGTTCCGCGGAATTAGCCTCTCTCTTCATGTTAGGTATCCTAAAGAAGAGAGAACTATGGTGTTCTTTTACATCCAAGGGAGTATCTCGTACCCAAAAGTCTGCCTTGTTGTATTCACCCTTGGATAAGAAGCACCTGTTTCCAGAAGAGACAGTAGTGCTAGTTGCCTCCGAATTGCAGAAGAAAGCAACACAGGATCTTCTCTCGCATTCCACTAAACGGACTAGAGAAAATATCCCAAGTGTACGCCCCTCGCCAACCAGCCGAGGACAACTCTTTCGGGGCAGGGGATTCGGTAGATATTTCCCAAGATCAAGGGACAGAACATGTTTCACCCTTAAATCTATTAAAAAATCCTCAACCAACCCCTCGACCAAGAAGTAGTGTATCAGTCCTTTGTGCGCCAGTAGGAGCGAGGCTCCATCAGTTTTGGGAAGAAAAGAATGGGAAGCAAGAGGGGCGGAACCTTGGATCGTAAAGGTTTTAAGAGAAGGATACGATATTCCGTTCAAGAGAAAGCCACCGTTATCAGGCTCTCCGATAGCTTTGACAGCTTACTCAGAAAATTCAAAGAAGTTCATTGCCCTTTCGGAAGAGGTTTCATCTCTCTTGCAAAAGAAAGCAATAGAGTTAGTAGAGGAGCCACTAACACCAGCGTATTACAATCGTCTGTTCGTTGTCCCAAAGTCATTGGGGGGATGGAGACCCGTATTGGACGTAAGCACTCTGAACCTTTATGTGCAAAAGACAAAGTTGTTCCGATACGTAATATACAAACCTTTCGGTCCTTTAATAATAGGAAGGTAACTAGCGGCAGCTGGAACGGTCGTAAGCTTCGAACAAGGGAATTCGGTAGTTAACTGCTTGTCTGACAGTGCGCACTCAGCGCGACTGGGAGGTGAAGAATCACTTTTGCTTTAGGCCCAGGAAAAAACACAGTGTGAGGGGTGGCATGAGGTGGGACTATATGTAAAGGACCTCTGGTTTGTATAGTTAGGAAAAATGCAATTTTAAATATCTAACTTCCCTGGTAGTTACATATATATAGCTTTATCCTGCCAATTCGTCGCGCGCACGGCAGAAATTCAAAATTCGCGGCAATCGCAGATAGATGGTCAGGTGATCATACCTGTGCTCCCTCTACCCAGGTACTTGGAACCATTCCCATTTGTCCTCAGAAATTCCCTGCCGTCGTTCTAGCAACATGTTGGAAATTCGCTCTAGTACTTTGTTTGGGTTTGCTTTGACTACAAATTGAAGTACCCATTGCTTGGTTTTTTGGTTGATGGCTTTCGCTGATATTGGATTTTCCTTGATTTCTTTTTCACACGGATAAAATAGATTTTGTTGGTTTCCGACTTGGACAGTTTATTTTAACTTGTTTTCTGGATTTTCAAGATGGCTGACTGTTGTTAGAATGTGTGTGAAGGGGTGCAAGACCCGGCTTCCAGAAGCTGTTCTTGATCCCCACACAGTATGTAAGAAATGCAGAGTGCATGTGTGTACATTTGATAGCAGATGTAATTAGTGTGAAAGTTTGTCGGAGAGAGAGTGGAGAGAGTATGATCGCTATGTGAGGTGATTGGAAAAGGACAGAATTAGGAGAGCTAGATCTTCGAGTGTTCTGTCAGCTAGGTCTTCTGATAGTCAAGTCCTTTCTAACTTGTCTAATACTAATATTCCTGATCCTAGCCCTAAGGTAGTAGTACCAGACCCACCTGCGAAGTCGGAGGTAAGTGAGCCTACTATGAAGGATATTATGGCTGCTATTTCTGCCTTGGGTGTTAAAGTGCAATCCCTTACTTCGGTTAGGGAAGTGATGTGGGGGGCAGTGCGTGGTTTGCATCGCAAGTTCGGGGACAGTGCTAGTTCGTGTCTGTCATGCTCCTAGCCCTAGACCTCTTCCATGCTCCTCAACCCCTAGGAGAAGGAACGTCGACAGGCTAAGGGAGGTGAGAGATGTTGAACAGCGAGCGGACGTCCCCTCGAGCGATCCTGTTGACGCATCCCAGGACGCTCCCCCTCGCCACAGGAAAGGCGAGATGAGGAAGTGTTTGTCATCCTCGGACGACGCAAGACCCAGACGCGGTTGGCGACAACCTCAAGAATCGAGACCTCTCAAGAGACGCAGGTCACCCTTTTATGTTCCAGCAACCCTCTTGTAGCAATTGGAGCTCTCCGGAGAGATTCCTGTCAGAGGAGGACGACGCGTCCACGCCTAAACAGAGGTGTAGGACGCATAGCTTTTCGGAGGAAGAAGACGTGCACATTGCGTCAGTTCACGCTTCTCCCCCTCCCCCAAATTGGGAGGTGTCGCAAGGGGCGTCCCCACCTCTTCGCCAGAAGACCCCAGCTAGAGTCTCCGAAGCTGTAGACGTACGTGCAGTGCCATCTCCAGTTGTTCCCCAGCAGCAAGAGGCACCGCAAGCAGCGTTCTTTTCAGAGCTTCAGCAGTCCATTACGTCTCTGTTTGACGTTTACAAGTCGCAAGGACTAAGAGAGGGAGCACGCAAGAAGGAACCTAAGGACGTCAACAGACCCAGGAAGAGGATAAGACCGGAGTTAGGACAGCGAGATGCTAACAGCCAGCAAGACGCGGACTCGCTGCAAGTTGCAGCGCTCATAGACGCTCCCTCGCAGCAAGCTGGACGCGTGACGGGAGGTGACAAGGATCGTGATGCTCCCTCGCAGCATGCTGTATATATCACAGCAGGGTCCTCAAATCCCCTCTCTTGCCCCCTTTACTCTTGTTAAGCATTTCAGTCATTGCAAATCTCTTTAGTCCATGTATATTTTGTAATTCTGAATACTATTTGTGACACCATCTGATACATTGTTTCTCAGTTCAGAGGTTACCCCACATCTTTCCCAGAAGACCACATGGCCACTGTCTTGAACTGTACTTTGCTTCCTTTTTTGTCACCACAAGGGTTGTTTGTTCCGACACTGCATACAAACCTTCGGTCCTTTTACAATAGGAAGGTACTAGCGGCAGCTGGATAGGTCGTAAGCTTTCGAACAAGGGGTTCGGTAGTTAACTGCTTGTCCGACAGGCGCGCGCGCGCGACTGGGTAGGTAAACAAACCAAACTTATGCTTTCCGGCCTGCTGGCGTGTAGACGTGTATCATCGCTCTCTGCCCGCTTCATCGTCGTTGCTTTCGCATGGTTGTGTTTTTCTTTTTCTATTTATCTAGTGAAACTGAATTGTAAGTACAATCATTTCATATTTATTTCCATTGAATTCAATTGTGAATCAAAGGATCTTGGTTTCTCCACGCCCTCCGATTACCCGAGTGCCGGGACTGAAGGGCGTAAGTGCGGGAATTCATTTTTCCCAGAAATGATCCTCGTATTGTGTATGCTCGGTGCCGAGGGCGGGAGAGCGCTCGCTCCGAGCTTATTATTTTTTTTTTTACCTGTATGCTCGTTGCCGAGCGAATGCGCTCGGCACGAAAACTTATTCTGAATGGAAGTGGAATCGCAAGTACAGTATTCTTTTTCATTGTTCCGATACGTAATACAAACCCTCGGTCCTTTAACAATAGGAAGTAGCTAGCGGCAGCTGGAACGGTCGTAAGCTTCGAACAAGGGGAGAACGGTAGTTAACTGCTTGTCCGATCGTCGCGCGGCTGAGAGGTAAACAAATCACTTTTGCTTTCGGCCGTGCGGAGATAGGACGTGTTCGTCATCGCTCTGCCCGCTATTGTCGTTTGCTTTGAGTATTCAGCCCTCTTTCTGGTTTATTTGAGTGTGGATGAATTGTAAGTACTTGTGCATTTCTTATTACATTGATTATCATGAGTGATCAAGAAATGGAGATTTCGCCGCGCCCCCCAGTCGCCCGTAGAGTGTGTCCCGGGCTGGAGGGGCATAGATGCGGCGGATTTAGATCTTTCGTGGACGTAGATCCACATGAGGTTTGTACTCGTTGCCGGGGGCGAGAATGCTCCCGGGACGAGCCATGTATTACCTGTATGAATTGGTCCGAGGCGCAGTGGGTTCTGTACGAGGGCAGGAAGAGACTTAGGCCTCCAAAGAAGTCATCGGAAAGCTCTCCAGTGACTCCTTTGGTAACTGACACTTCGTCTTCCTTCCTGCCTCCCGGTCAGCCCCCACGTTTCGCGCCTTCCCCTGCGGGGGGGGTAGCGGAGTCCTTCTCCTCACTCGATCCGTCGAGTGTGGAGGAGGGCGCCCGCTACCCGGACGTCCAGTTGTATTCGGGGTCTTCCGTCCGCTCTGGGTGGGGTTCGTCTCCCCCCAGGCGCGAGGGAACCCCTCTTACTAACCCGACTGTTGCTTCCGCAGATGTGCCACCAGTGAAGGACGACCTTGGACAGGTGTGGGAGTCACTGGGACTGCAGGGAGTGCCAAGTATTCAGGGTTGATTGAGCGGTTTGGCGGGGTCGGCAGTGGTCACTCATGGTGGTGGTGACCACTACCACTACCACTATAACAACACCAGCCTATGACATGCCGCCGCATCTTGTGTATACGCCGCATGTAATGACGGTGACGCCTACAGCTGCGGTGCACAAACCCATTACTGCTGTGCCAAAGAGGACGGTGCCACCGCCACCTGGTTTCTTTGTGTTGCCGACCCCGGACTTCCGCTGCCCTAAGAGTACCCCACTAGACCTGCCGCCAGTGCCAAGAATGACGGTAGCTGCCGACAGGACGCCTGGCTCTCCTGTGGTTCCTGCCGTACCTGCCGTACCTGTTGCTGTCCCTGCTGCTCCTTTTATTTCGGACGCTGCTGTTCCTGCTGTTCCTGTACCTGTTTCCTGTCGCTCCTGCTGTTGGTGGTGCTGCTACAGTCTCAGGTTCTTCGGACAGGTGCAGTCGGGCCCTGTTGCTTCGCAACTGCCCCGGCTCCCTCCTGGATGGAAGACCTGACGTCTGTCCTGCGGAGCCTGGCGAAGAAGAAGAGGAAGGTGTCGTCGTCGTCTTCGTCGTCTTCTTCGTCGTCTGCTGCCTCCTCTTCCCCTTCGACTTCTAAGGCTACCAAGCCGAAGAAGAAGAACGGCTGCCTCCTCCCCCCCTAAGAAGACTCCTTCTGGGATCTTCTAAGGGCCCGTCTCGCTCAGGCGATTCGGGGAGCTCTTCTGCTGGTCCTCCTGTTCCTTCTGGGAACGGGGCCCGTCTCTTCCTCTGCAAAGAAGAAGACGACGGGGCCACCAAGGTGTACCAGCCTCGGCTGGTACGTCCTCACCTGGTGTTAGCGGTTTCTGCCGCTAAATCAGGATCCGTCTCGGCCGCTTCTTGTTCGCGAGAAGTACCGAGTGGACGCTCTTCCACGGGAGACCGTCCAGCCAAAGTTTTGACGCCCGAGCTCGCTCGCTGTCAAGAGCCGCGGCGCGGAGCAGAAGACTGGCGAGAGTCGTGCGACACGACTCTCACCAGGCCAGTGGACGCTCTCGCAGCGACCAACTGGCTGCTCGGGTTTGACGTGACGGTCGCTGACCAGCCACGGGTTGAGGCGAGGAAGGGGTCCCCGCGGCCGTCGTTACCAGCCACGGCTGGTACCAGCGGCTCGACGCGCTGAGAGGACGCTGGCCGTCTCACCGCAACAGCGAGCCTAGCAGGTCACCTGACCGCCGCTCCCATAGGGAGGCCGGGCGGAGACGGTAACCAGCAACAGCTCGCCTGACGCTAGAGATCAGCGTCAACGTTCTCAGCCGAGCCACTCGCCCCAGGCGAGCGGCAAGGCTAGGCCTGCTGCTCGATCGCCACCGCGGGTTGACGATCAGCAGCAGCCCCCCACGCACGCTGGTCCTGCCAGCGAGCGAGGGGGGAGCGTCAGTCTGCCTCTCCTGTACCTTCAACCTCCTCGGGCTACACCGGGAGGAGCGAGGTACCTAGGAGTGATCGCGAGAGGTGCGCCGCTCGCGATCCGCTATGATGCCGTATGGATCAGGCACGGTTTTCTAGGACCGACCAGAACATACGCGCAAGTAGTTGGAGGTGACCGTCAGGGGTCTGCCGCTGTTCCTCCTTCTGAAGGAGGAGTATCTCGGGATCTGTTCTTGCTGGAGGGACTGGACGGTCTTACTCCGCAAGACGCAGTTACTCCCGAGATACAGAGGAATTTTGCAGAAGTCATTAAGCTGATTTGTCAGCATAATGACCTTGTGGAAGGATCGCCGCTACCACGGCGAGCCCACGTCCCTGGCTCGAGTCATTTTTTGGGGTCCTAAGAAGGAACCCAAAATGATGGTGGGGCTGCCGCGATCGGAGCTTGCAGACTCGTCCTGGATCAAGTCGAGAATCTTGTCTCAGGGCGAGAGGATTCGCTGAAAATCCGGATGGTCTTCTAAGCTGCTTCCTCCTCCTCTACAGCGTCAGAGGCGATTTTACGTGCCTTCGAAGACCCGATAC
>NC_087204.1:57024596-57062136 GCF_015104395.2 Macrobrachium nipponense | reverse complement strand
TTCGGTTCTCTCTGTCCCATTCACCTTTGGGGGTACAGAGAGAGCGGGAGAGCGGGTAGGGATCTCAGATCCCACAAAGCCTTGGAATGAAGCACTAGAAGAGGGGACAGGAGAAGATCCAGAAGCACCCAAGGAAAGACTTGGGCGCCCGACACACCTACCTCAACCAACAAATCCTCCACCCCTACCGCCATAGGTTTCGATGTTAAGGTCCAGGGCAGCGACGTCCGGGACCGACTCCTGGGAGGCTACGACCCCAAAGGATTGCTGGAGGTCTTGCTGGATGGAGGCTATCAGCGGGGCAGCGGACAAGGGGTCAACGTAACCAGTCGACTTGTTTCCCGCGGGGAAGATCTGGACGGCCAGCTTCTTATCCAGAATGTAGGGCTGGCCTTTGGCGGCGTTCTTCCCGAAGCCGCCCACCACGCTTTCAGGGTGGCGAGGGCGACTTCCCTCACACCGGTAGCCTGAAAGAAAGGCAAGATTAGTTTCCAATGGTGGAACGGTTGGGGTTAACAAACTTACGACTAAAAGTTGTTAGTAAAATGATAAGTAAGCCTATAACGGACTTACCCCATCTCCCAGCTGACCGACCAGGTCGTAGCAGATGGCGCAGGCTTCAGGGTGCCAGACGATCATCTCGTTGTAAGACGTGGCACAGGGGGCGTGAGACCTACACTCATCATGTCCACAGGGGTCGAACAGCGTCGCGTTACACGCTGGGACCTGGCAGTTGGTAGCCTGTAAGTGGAAAGATACATGAGTACCAGGTAGAAACACTTACAGTCTAACAGATGCTCCGCCTGTGCCGGAGCGATAAAGTTAGATTAAACCAGAGCCCCGCCAAAATACGTGTGGTAACCAGGTTGGTTGTGATCTCTAGGCTATAGCTCCGCTGATGGCGGAGACACAAAAGAGAAACCAACCAGGAGTGGTGGTAAAAGGGAAACCACGACGGAAAATGGCGGGGGATGGAAATAATTCAATCATATAATACAATTCATTGTAAAATTAGGGTATATCCTTAAAAATAGTGATGATAAAATAACCTTCCTCCGCCCGTCTACTAG
This sequence comes from Macrobrachium nipponense, assembly GCF_015104395.2. Lineage (NCBI taxonomy): Eukaryota > Metazoa > Arthropoda > Malacostraca > Decapoda > Palaemonidae > Macrobrachium > Macrobrachium nipponense. Next base: position 57,061,066 of record NC_087204.1, on the reverse strand, counting down.
AAGAGTGCGCGGGTAAGAGACAAGCTCTCTTCCGGTAGCGGGGGAGAGATGAAAGGATATAGTAGGCAAGCAACCGACCACTAGAGGGGCCCACCCCGCCCGCTAGCGGAGCCAGTAACCCATAACCAAAGGTGCCCCGGCTGCGACGGAAGGCTCCTTTCGTATAGCGAGGCAGGTGGCTGAGCAACTGGGGAGGGGGGAAGGTCTCGGAGGAGAACACGGCGGGAGCGAGAGAGAGGGGGGAGGATGGCCTACTCCTCCCCGCCTCACCAACTACCGCATGGAGACTCGGTACCTGCATGAGTGGTCGCCCTATCCCCAAACCCCCCGCTGGGAGGAACCCCTGGCCGCCTCAGAGAAGTGGTGAGAAGGCAACTGCGGTTGTCATGACAACCAAGGGGTCCCCAGCTCCTCCCTATACCATTAAGGGGAGGGCGGGGGTAGGGTAAGGTGCGATGGGGACACGTGACCGCTAGTGGCCTAGGCCGCGAGCAACACAACCGTGAGAGGGCCAACGTGAACCAGGCGTACCAATACAAGGAACAAGCACCTAGGCTAGCCTAAACACCCTAAATGTAAATAAATAATACATCGAAAAGATGGAAAAGACACTTTTAGTAAAAGAGAAAGAAGCCCAGGAGGAGGCAGACTGTTCCAAGAAACAGAGGCCTACTCGGAGCCAGCGATAGCCGATGAAGAGCAAGAGCCGGGATGCTGGGCCGGAATAACAAAAATAGCCCTAAATACCAAACTAAGAGAAATGGTAGGAGGGCTTGAACTGCTAAAACTCGATGTAAAAACAATGAACGTAATAAAGTAAGCCCATAGTTATAAGAAGTCCCCAGTATGGAGACCGGGAATTCTTACGAGGCAGCATGGCGCCGCCACGAGACAACCAGGGAACCGTATATGACCCTATTAAGAGGAAAATACAGGTACCCGGAAGATAAAATTGTGGTAAAATATTACTTATGAGTTACTTAACTTAGCCGTGGCAATAGCTGAGCGTTCCATGGTAGAATACAGTGGTAAATCCAGAAATAGCACAGCACAAGAAAAATGGCGACTTGTCGCTAGCGCTAAAAATTAAGGATGTCCGCTAGGGGCGCTGCTGTCCGTGGCGTCCTCTAGTAGTAGTAGTAGAGGCTGCATCGCCCGTTGGTATCAGCTCTCTCTTGGGGGATTCTGATGGGAAGTTCTAATTTGGTGTTTTGTCTCGTGGTAGTGTTCCACACTCGCCCCCATTATCATACCGACACTTCTTTTTAAGAGTGAGCGAGTCAGTTTTACTGACATTTTCTTAATTTTGTTTTTCTCTGGTAATTTTAGGTTAATTTTACCTAGAAAGAATGATATTAAGGATCCTTTCATAGGCCGACACGAGCTGAGCCCAGAAAGCCTGGGTTTGCCCTCTTTTGGCTCGGAGTCTCCTTCGACTTCCAGGCTCCTTACCCTCCTTAGGGCAAGGAGAGGGAGGGAATCGATCTCGTTTGCAACGGAAGTACTCACGAAGGATCCTCCTCGGAGGAAGACTCTTCTCTCTTGTCCTGTTTAGATATCCTATCGTCTACTGGATGTAACTGGCTACAAACGCCTCCCTTCGTCTGAGGCCAGAGGCTCAAGGTGGAAGAGTTCCTTCCACCCTTCTCCAGTCTCCTGATAAACTATTGTGGTTTGTTCAGGATCCTCGGGCAATGTAGCGACAGCCGCCGCCAAATGCCATACAGGCGAGAAACGCCAGAGGCAGACAGCTCGAATAAACGTTTTTATTGTCTGAGGCGGAGAAGGAGCGGGCCTCCAACCTGGCGCAAATGCGCAGGAGAACAGATCGGACAGATGAGAGTGTCCGGTGTGGACATCGCCAGCCAGGCGCGAGGCGCTAGGCGCCAATCAGGCGCAAGGCGCCAGCCAGGCGCCTTCCATCTGCCAGCCTCCTTCCAGGCACTAGGCTCCAATCAGGATTGAGGATCCTTCCAGGCGCGAGGCTCCTTCCAGTAAAGAGAAACCTAAAGCTCTGTCATGTAAGAGGGCTAGTCCCCATTGATATGATACAGGTAAAGGCTCTGCCATATAAGTGGGTCAGCCCCCATTGGCACGATCCGAGAAGGCTCTGTCGCGTAAGCGGGCTAGCCCCCATTGACACGATCCAGAAGGGTTTTTCAGTCATAGGTCCCTACCTCGCTGAAACTCTTGAGGCATGCAGACTCATAGACAGTAATCATGAAGTCTTCTGCCAAGCTCCAGGCGCGAGGCTCCAGCCAGGCTCTAGGCGCCATTCAGGCGCGAGGCTCCAGCCAGGCGCGAGGCGCTAGACAGGCGCTAGGCGCCTGCCAGGCGCGAAGCACTAACCAGGCTCCAGGCTTCCCCAGAAGAGATCTATATCAAAGAATGCCCTGGCCCTCTTAGAGACAATGTGATCTCCAAAGCACTTGATAAGTGTATTGATGATTCCTTCAAACAGCTGAGAATTAAAAGCGCATGAAGTGCAAGCTTTTCCGAATAATTGTTCTTTCCTTAACAATATGTCATAAGGACATATTAGCTGTCACATACGGGAGATGCAACTCTGTGTTGACTTCCCATTACTCGAAGGATGTCAAGATACCCTAAGAGAGACCCTTCTCTCTTGGTTGATACGTGTCTGCAGATACGTTGCAGGGATAGGGAGCCGATACTGATCCTTAACTAGTGAGTTAAATTTTATTTAACGTCGTGTTTTTTTTGGGGGTTGTTTTGAAAGGAGTTTGGGGATAACTCTCTTCAATTTATGCACTAACCCTCGTGTTAGGATCAGGTGATCGGGATCAGTGTTGTGCTCCTTTATTATGCCACTAGGCATAGGCATATTGTCATGTAAGTGGATAAGATCCCATTGACAAAGGCCATCAGGCTCTGTCGAGTAAGTGGATAAGACCCCATCGACAGACCCACAAGAACTCTTAGCCATAGGTCACATCATCGCTGAGGCTCTTGAGGCGAAGCAGATTCCTAGGCTTTAGCCATGGAATCTTCCGCCTAATCAAGTAGGAACCAAGGTTTTATTTATTTATTACCTACAACGCATGTTCTTTACCTGTTTATTCAGTTATTAGCTGTCTCTTACCCTCCACCAAGGGTGCCAATCAGCTAAGTATATATCTGACAGGGAAGTTACATGTATAAAAATGATATTGTTAAGATACAATAAAGTTTTATACATACTTACCTGGCAGATATATACAATTAAATGGCCCACCCAGCCTCCCCTCAGGAGACAGGTGGAAGAGAAAATCTGGTTCTAGAACGGTAATGGTTCCTATTCCTGCCACCCAGCAGCAGGGCGATAGATCACCTGACCTACCTGTAGCTTGTGCCGCGAAATTCGAATTTCTGTCGGGGACGACGGAGTCTATAGCTAAGTATATATCTGCCAGGTAAGTATGTATAAAACTTTATTGTATCTTAACAATATCATTTTTATTATAAAAATTTCATTTTTATGGAATTTTTGTATACATGCATCTGTTTTTGGTATATATTGTTATGCAAATTGTACTTTGATTGGATTTAAAGCACATTTGTGCTATGATGCCTAAGTGCCACTTGTTCTATTTTTTAAATGAGTGTATTATATGATACCCCAGTATTCATTATAAAGTTGAAAGGTACAGTGACATTGAGTAATTAAAATTTTGTTTCTTTTGCAGAATTCATTCGATTCCCTATTTTACCGATGGAAGTATAGAAATTTCTTCATTTCTCTTCTCATTGTCCTTGTTTGTGGCATCATCTTATTGGGTGGCACACAGGTATTGTTGAAATATAAACTTTACTTGGCATTGGGTACTATATTAAATTTATTAAAAATTAGTTTCAAATCATGTGTGTTCATACATAGATATATACATAGTCAATCCATGCACCTCCAGCTCCAGTATTAGCCTGACAAAATTATAAATAAAGGTTATAGAGTACCGCATAATTAAAAAGGTTTGAACCCTTTGTGAGCTGTCGTCGTCAAATGACAACTACTTATATTAGCTTTTGGGTAAGTTCCAGGTATTGTCCCCAGGCAGTTAACATTTCACGCCATACAGTTTGAATGAATTTTGCTGGAAAAGTGTTCAGATTACTTGGCATTGGGTACTATATTAAATTTATTAGAAATTAATTTCAAATCATGTGTGTTCATACATATATATATACTATTTTATTTTGCATAATCCATGCACCTCCAGCTCCAGTATTAGCCTGACAAAATTATAAATAAAGGTTACAGAGTACCGCATAATTAAAAAGGTTTGAACTCTTTGTGAGCTGTCGTCGTCAAATGACAACGACTTATATTAGCTTTTTATTGTAGTGTCTTACCGAACAATTATACAGCCGTGATTTCCACGAGCGGCAGGAGACTAAATTCAAATTTAGCGCGTAGGCGTCGCCAACACTGGTGGTGATGACGTCATCTCCCTCCACTCGCGGGAGAACCAGGTACAACTGCCCAGGTGAATCCAATTCTTTTCCTGCCGGCGTCCGGTGAACATCGGTGGTTGGTGCGGTTGGATGACTTTGCTTCGCTTTTTTCTAGTGGATTTGATCTTCGGAATTGGTGAAGTACTCTTTTTTTGGCGTTGTTGTTTATTTGAATACTATTTAGGCGTTGCCATGTCGGATTCTAGTCCGTCGGGAGTTAGGTTTTGCATCTCAGGATGTAAAACTAGGCTATCCAAATTAGAGTATGATTCTCACACTAAATGTGTTAAGTGTAGGGGACAGGTTTGTTCAGCAGATCGAACATGTAATGAGTGTAGTGATTGGACTGATTCTCAATGGAAGTTTTTTAGGTCATACTCGGAGAAATTAGCGAAAGACAGAATTAGGAAAGCAGCGCATAGGGAAAGAAAGCTTAGCTCTGCTTCTTCTTGCGATGCATCTGTTCCTTCTGTTTCTCCTCAAATTATGTCTCCTTTAACTACACCTCCTATTCCTCCTACTAATCCCACTTCTCCGGCTTCCCGTGTAGTTTCTTCCGACACCATTGCCAGTCTTGAATCGAGGTTCGATCAGAAATTTTCGGTACTAGCGGATACGGTTATGCAACTTGGTAATTCGGTTAAGACTTTTTTGGAGAAAGCGGTTTCAGGTAAGAGTGTAGTTGAGGGTGCGTCTGTCTGTCCTGACACGTCTCCTAGACAAAGGTCACTGTCCAGCTCCCCCGCACCGGGGAGAAGACATACCGGAAGTCCAAGGGAGTAAATCGGGAGTTGCCCACAGACAGGCGCCTCTCTTGTTGAACCTGTTGCGCCTCAACAGGACTCAGTTAAGCGCTGGAAAGGTGTTGCGGTTAGACCCCTTTCGACTGATTCAGGCGATTCGTCTCCAATCGCGCGGCGCTCTTGCGAGATTTCGCCCATTTCGCGTCCCTTAAAGAGGCGTTCAGGCGCCGATTCTTCGCCTCCTCCAGTCAAGCGGTATAAGGAGCCTGAGAGTAGTGTTGCGCCGCGGCCGTTAGCGGCCTCGTTTTTTCGCCTCAATTCTGTTCCTTTTTCGGCTCCATCGACTAGTAGAGATTGTGGTAGAGCTGTAGCTAGCCGTTCTAAGGGTGTTTCATTAGGCGCTTTCTCGTCTGTTATGCCTGATGCGCCTGTTTCGCCTGTTTCGCCTCGAATTTCGGCGGCTCCGGGCGAGGCGCAAGTAGTTATTCCGCCTCCTGCTGAACATTTAGGCTCTTCCAAGCCTCAGTTAACTGTTTTTGATTCGTCTCTGGCGCCTTTGCGCAAGCAGTTAGAGATGTTAACCAACTGGATGAATGAGTCCAAGGGTGGTTCGAAGCCTTCAGATCCGGTTGTAGTCCCGTCTACTTCTTTGGCGGTATCAGAGAATGAGGAAGAGGTAGAGGAGGAGGATTCACATCACCTTTCGTGTTATTCACGTCTCTTAGGTTTCTTCTGGTATCTTATCCAGATTATTTTGGAGAAGCGGCTCCGCGCTCCCCCAACTTCGACTTTTTTTGACGAGGAGGGAAAACTTCAGACCCTCCCTCCTCCCAAAACTTGTTCTATCTAAAGCGGTTAGACATTCGTTGAAAGAGACGGAGAAATGGATGTCTATGAAAAGAGACTTAGGGAAGGCGCTGTTTGCTTACTCTCCCTCTTAGTTGCTTCGTAAGAGGTATAGGTTTTATGTAACTGGGGAAGCTCCTTCTCTGGGAGTTTCTGCCTCCTCCCAGGGAGACTTCTCCAGTTTAATCGACTCCTCTAGAAGATCTGCTTTCGCCGCAGCGAAAGTTTTCTTTACAGCGCCGGAGTTGGACCACGTTGTAAAGAACCAATTTAAACTTTTGGAAGTCTTTAGCTTCCTTGATTGGACTATTGGCGCTTTAGCGGCCAAGATCGAAGACTGTCCTTCTCTTTCACAGGATTTAGCGGAGGATTGGATTGGTGTTCTGTCCTGTGCGGACAAATCCATTAGGGATGGATGTGATGAGTTAGCTTCGCTCATTGCCTTTGGTACCCTTAAGAAAAGGCAACTTTGGTGCTCCTTTGCTTCTAAAGGGGTTACTTCCCAACAGAAGTCTGCTCTCTTGTTTGCTCCTTTTGTGAAAGATAACTTCTTTCCAGACGATGTAGTGCTGTCAATTTCGTCGGCACTAGATAAGAAATCTACTTCGGATTTGCTGGCTCAGTCTACTAAGAGACCTAAAGCTCCTTTGGAGACTGTTCCTTCTGTTTCCCCTCTGACCCAAGCGCCTTTTCGAGGGAGAAAACCCAAGCGCTTCTTTCGGCAGGTTCCTCGCTGTTCCACTTGTCATGTGGATTTGACTGTGGTGCATATTTTGGTGGAGTGCCCTCATTTTGAAACCAAACGTAGAGCTTGTTTGCTGGCAAATAAGTCTCTTGCCGATATTTAGGTGAAGGTGCTCTGGGCAGAGCAAATTATATGCATTTTTAAAAATATTGGTCTTTTTTACGAAATGTAGTTTTCTTTTAATTATTTTAGGCTTCTTTTTTTGGTTTTTATGAATGAATGATTTGTATGTTAGATCGGTTGTGTGTGTGTTTGTTTGTGTGACTGACTTTTTTTATTCTTAAGATATATATGCGCTGAATGGCCCCTCGGCTCCGGCGCTTGGCTATGTGCCAAAAATTTTATAATCTAATCTAATCTCAGTCAAAGACCTCGGCCAAGGTTAACAAACCTTCCAAATGAAAGCTCGGTTCTTCATGCACCAGTGGGAGGCAGGCTGGCTCTGTTTTGGGAGGAATGGGAAAACAGAGGAGCAGAAGCCTGGGTAGTGCAAGTACTCAAGTTTGGCTTACCGTATTCCTCTCATTTCACCTCCTTCGCTCTCACCTGTGCCAATTCCATTCCAGGCATACTCTCCGGGCTCAGACAAATTTCTGGCGCTAGCCGCGGAAGTGGAAGCGCTCATTCTCAAAGAAGCTATAGAACAGATAGAAGGGGAATTTCCTCCAGGCTTTTACAATCGCCTTTTTGTAGTTCCCAAGTCATCAGGGGGCTGGAGGCTGGTTTTGGATGTGAGTGCCCTGAACTTGCATGTCCAGAAAACAAAATTTCATATGGAGACCACTCGGTCGGTTCTGGAGTCCATCAGACAGGGGGATTGGATGGTTTCTCTGGACATGCAAGACGCTTATTTTCACATTCCGATTCATCGCAAATCTCGGAAGTACCTGAGGTTCATGTTCGAAGGCAAGGTGTTTCAGTTTCGGGCGCTTTGCTTTGGACTGGCGACCGCTCCTCAAGTTTTCACCAGGGTTCTATCCCCGATAGGAAGCTGGCTGCACATATTAGGAGTAAGAATCTCCCTCTATCTTGACGATTGGCTTCTCTGGTCGGAATCAGAGAGTCGGTGCATGAAGGACCTTGGAACAACTCTGGATCTTGCCAGAAAGTTAGGAATTCTGGTCAACAAACAGAAGTCCCAGTTGGTTCCATCTCAGAGCATCCTTTATTTGGGGATGACTCTGAATGCTCAAGTTTTTCGGGCTTTTCTGTCCCCGAAGGGGGTCCAAGGCTGTCTGGAGACAGTTCAGGAGTTCTTGGACAAAAAGGTAAGTTCTGCCAATCAGTGGATGAGGGCTCCTGGGCAAATTGACGTCAGTGGAGAAATTTGTGACGTGGGAAGACTGCACATGAGACCGCTTGCAGTTTTTTTCTGAGAGCCTCTTGGTGCAGGAAGAGGCAACCGGACTCGATTACCTTTCCTGTCACAGACCAAATAAAAGAGGACCTAAGGTGGTGGCTGTCTCGGGCAAGATTGGAAGAAGGGTTAGATTTACGACCCATCCTCCTGAACCTACAGTTCTTTTCCGACGCATCGGACACAGGTTGGGGAGCCCTGCTGGGAAATCAACGTGCTTCAGGAGCTTGGTCGGAGAAGGAGAAGAAGTTCCACATAAATGTAAAGGAACTTTTAGCAATTTTCCTGGGGCTCAGACAGTTTCGGAAACTTAGTAGAAGGTCAGGGTAGTGGCAGTACATTCGACAACTCCATGGCTCTCTCGTACGTGCGGAAACAGGGGGGGACTCAGTCTTTCTCTCTGTACGAAGTGGCCAAGGATCTCCTCCTGTGGACAAACGAAGCGAATGTTCAGCTAGTCCCGAGATTTGTTCCGGGAAAGATGAACGTCCTGGCGGACGAGCTAAGCCGTCAACAGCAAGTGTTACCTCTGGAGTGAACTTTGGACGACAAAATTTGTCAGAAACTTTGGCGCCTTTGGGGACGACCGTCCATAGACCTGTTCGCGACTTCAAGGAACAACCGTCTTCCTCTCTTTTGTTCTCCAATTCCAGATCCTCTAGCTTAGTCGGTGGACGCAATGCTGTTGGATTGGTCGGTCTGGAAGCTTATGCATTCCCTCCGTTCGATCTAATGAAGAGAGTGCTGAACAAGTTTCATGTCGCACAGCAATGTAACACTGACGTTAATCGCTCCCTTTTGTCCCAGGAAAGAGTGGTTCCCGGACCTTCTCCAGTTGTTAGTAGACTTCCCCAGGCTTCTTCCTCCAGAGAAGTGGCTTCTCAAACAACCTCACTTCAAAAGGTTCCACCAAAACCTGTCCGCTCTAGCTCTGACAGGGTTCAGACTGTCCGGAATCTTGTCAGAGCGAAAGGGTTTTCAAGAAGAGCTGCAGAAGCTATCGCTCGTTGTAGGAGAGTCTTCTAACAAACTCTATCAAGGGAAGTGGAGAATCTTCAGAGAGTGGTGTAGAGGTGCTAAAGTCTCTACTTCTGCGACCTCTTTAACGGAGATAGCAGATTTTCTTCTATTTCTTAGGGAGTCTAAGAAACTGGCTCCTTCTACGATCAGAGGATATAGAGCCATGCTTTCTTCATTTTTTCGACATCGGGGTTTGGATATTTCCTCCAATTCAGATCTGTCGGACCTCATTAGGTCTTTCGAAACCACTAAGCTCCCTCAGGATTCAGTGGCTTGGAACTTAGATGTGGTGCTTAAGTTCCTCATGGGGCCACCGTTTGAGCCTTTGAAGTCGGCTTCACTCAGGAACTTGACTAAAAAGACTCTTTTTCTTATTGCACTAGCTTCTGCAAAGCGTGTCAGCGAATTGCATGCTTTAGACAAAAGAGTCGGTTTCTCTCAAGGCAATGCTGGTTTTCGGTATCTTTGACCTTCCTAGCAAAAAACTAGAATCTGTCTAGTCCTTGGCCGAGGAGTTTTGTGGTTAGGAACTTATCTGATTTGGTTGGACATGAGGAGGAAGAAAGGCTCTTATGTCCAGTCAGGGCAATTAAGCAGTATCTTCTTGCCACTAAGGAGGTTAGAGGCCAATCTTCTAACCTCTGGACCTCGGTTCAAAATCCCTCTCGTCCTCTTTCTAAGAATGCTATATCGTTCTTTATTAGAGAGCTTGTCAGGGAAGCTCACTCGCAGTCCGAGAACGACAATCTTTCCGTTCTGAGAGTTAAAGCTCACGAGGTTAGAGCAGTGGCAACTTCTTTAGCATTTAAAAAGAATTTATCTTTAACTTCGATTCTTCAGAGTACGTTCTGGAGATCGAATTCGGTTTTTGCGAGCCATTATCTCAAAGAGATAGAAACGGTTTTCGAGAATTGTAGAACGTTAGGTCCGGTGGTGGTTTCTGGCATGGTGTTGGGAGAAACGGCACAGGGGTCGTCACCTCTATGCTAACTTTTCACCTTGAAATAGGTTGTCGAGTTCAAGGGAAGCTGGGGGTACTGAGTACCTGGGATACTCACCAGTCTGTTAGGTCAGATTTTATAATGGTTGGGTATATATGTTTTTAAATCTGGTGTTGGTGACAAATGTTTTGTATGATTGAATTGCTGGTCTTAGCCCAGGGCAAGGGCAATCTTTGTTATTACTATCCTCCGTCAGTCAGCCTTGACTCGCTTGAACTACGGAAGGATTCCACTCCTGTAGAAGCTAACTTTGGTCAAATTCCAATTCCTCTACAATAGTAAGAAGAGCACCGATCAGTCTGCTGTAGCTCTCTTACAAGGTAAGGTACAATAGACACCTCGAGTGTTTACTGGTATTGTAATAAATGTAACCATTTAGAAATACTAGTGGTCCACTGAATCCCACCTTCCCATAAATGTGTAATCAGCTGTATAATTGTTCGGTAAGACACTACAATAAAAATGAAATTTTCATTAGAAAATGAAGTTTTATTGTATACTTACCGAACAATTATGATTATACCCACCCTCCTCCCCTTAGGTGTACGGATGGGCAGAAAGAATTGGATTCACCTTGGCAGTTGTACCTGGTTCTCCCGCGAGTGGAGGGAGATGACGTCATCACCACCAGTGTTGGCGACGCCTACGCGCTAAATTTGAATTTAGTCTCCTGCCGCTCGTGGAAATCACGGCTGTATAATTGTTCGGTAAGTATACAATAAAACTTCATTTTACTAATGAAAATTTCATTTTGGTTAAGTTCCAGGTATTGTCCCTAGGCAGTTAACATTTCACGCCATACAGTTTGAATGAATTTTGCTGGAAAAGTGTTCAGATTACTTGGCATTGGGTACTATATTAAATTTATTAGAAATTAATTTCAAATCATGTGTGCTCATACATAGATATATACTATTTTATTTTGCATAATCCATGCACCTCCAGCTCCAGTATTAGCCTGACAAAATTATAAATAAAGGTTATAGAGTACCGCATAATTAAAAAGGTTCGAACCCTTTGTGAGCTGTCGTCGTCAAATGACAACTACTTATATTAGCTTTTGGGTAAGTTCCAGGTATTGTCCCCAGGCAGTTAACATTTCACGCCATACAGTTTGAATGAATTTTGCTGGAAAGGTGTTCAGATTACTTGGCATTGGGTACTATATTAAATTTATTAGAAATTAATTTCAAATCATGTGTGTTCATACATAGATATATACTATTTTATTTTGCATAATCCATGCACCTCCAGCTCCAGTATTAGCCTGACAAAATTATAAATAAAGGTTACAGAGTACCGCATAATTAAAAAGGTTTGAACCCTTTGTGAGCTGTCGTCGTCAAATGACAACTACTTATATTAGCTTTCAGGTAAGTTCCAGGTATTGTCCCCAGGCAGTTAACCCTCTTACGCCGGAGCCCTAAAAATCAAAACGTCTCCCGTATGCCGGGCCTGGTTTGGAGTGAGCGCGGAAGTGGAAAAAATAATTTTTTCAAAAAATTACAGCGCGCGTACTTTTTGAAGATTAAGAGTTCATTTTTGGCTCCTTTTTTTGTCATTGCCTGAAATTTAGAGTGCAACCATCAGAAATGAAAAATAATATCATTATCATATGTAAATAATGCGATATATGGTAGCGAAAAAAAAATAAATTCACACATAATTGTATTTAAATCACGCTGTGCAGAAAACGGTCAAAGCTAACCAGTTTACGTTTTTTTTTGCGTTGTATTGTTACACTAAATTGCAATCATTTTGTATATAATACATTGTAAAACAATAAAAGCAACACCGGAAAAATATTATCACAAAATGATGTACGAATTCGTAACGAGCGGACGTAAAAAAATGTTATTTTCAAAAATTCACCGTAATTCTAAATAATGTTCTAGAGACTTCCAATTTGTTTCAAAATTAAGACAAATGATTGAATATTACGATACTGTAAGAGTTTTAGATTATAATTGCAGATTTCGACCATTTCGGACGAGTTAAATTGACCGAATGTCGAAATTTTAATATATATATTTTTTTATATGGACATATTTCGAAGATGAAAAAGAAAAAAAAAAACTACAACCTTCAATTATTTTTTATTGTATTCTTCATGAATTTGCGCACATTTTGATATATGAAACTCTATAAAAAGGCTAATATTGAAAAGGAGCAAATAGTTAGGATAATGCCATGTACGTATTTCGGAGACTTGCGGCCGCGAATCGGCGCGCGGAGTGAATAAAGGTATATTTTTCAAAAAATTCACCATAAAATCCACAATATTGTTTTTAGAGACTTCAGATTTGTTTAAAATCAAAATTGAAGAAAAATGACAGAATATTACTAGGCCGTAAGAGTTTTTAGCTTACTAAAAACAAAAAAAATTGCGTTTTTCAACTATTTCGGTAGAGTCAATTTGACCGAAGCGTCGGTTTTTTTTTCTATTTATCGTGATTTATATGCAAAATATTTCGAAAAAAAAGAGAAAAAGCTACAACTTCATCATTTTAGTTGTATTCTACATGAAAATTACGCACATTTTCATATATAAAACTTTATGTAACAGCTAATTTTAAATGGTGCAAACATTTCGACAATCGCACAAAAAAATTCTGATTTTTTCGGAAGTTACCGCGCGAACGTAAATGTTTTTTTTTTTCATAAATTCACCATAAATCGAAATATTGTGCTAGAGACTTCCAAGTCGTTGCAAAATGAAGGTAAATTATTGAATATTACTAGAATATAAGAGTTTTAGCTTACATTGCGTTTTTTCGACCATTTCGGTAGAGTCAAAGTTGACCGAAAGTTGAAATTTTTGCACTTAACGTTATTTATATGAAAAATATTTCAAAAAACTGATAAAAGCTACAACCATGGGTTGTTTTTTGTTGTATTGTGCAGGAAATTGCGCACATTTCCATATATAAAACTTTATGTAACGGCAAATTTAAAAGGGTGCAAACATTAGGACAATCGCACGAAAAAATTATCGGAAGAGTTATCGCACGAACGTAAGGAAAAAGTTTTTCATAAATTCACCATAAATCGAAATATTGTGCTAGAGACGTCAATTTGTTGCAAAATGAAGGCAAATGATTGAATATTACTATAATGTAAGAGTTTTAGCTTACAATTGCGTTTCTCGACCATTTCTGTAGAGTCAAAGTTGACCGAAGGTTGAAATTTTTGCACTTATCGTTATTTATATGAAAATATTTCAAAACTGATAAAAGCTACAATCATGAGTATTTTTTAGTTGTATTGTGCATGAAATTGCGCACATTTTCATATATAATACTTCATGTAAAGGATAATTTAAAATGGGTTTCAAAATTAATTTATCAAAGGACGAAATAATTTTCCGAGATGTGTCACTTGATACTTTTTAGTGCGATAAGAAAGAAATTCGCGCTTGCGCGCGCTGCGTAGCGATTGTAAACAAAAACAACGCCTTGATCCGTGAACTCCCAGCATCCCCCAAGGGCGCGTTGATACAAAATTTTTCGGCTGTATGGCCTATAAGTATTTTTCCGCGAATTTTTAAAAAAAACTTTTTTGAAGCCGACGTATGATACGTCCAATCGGCATACGGGAGACATTTTGACTCGACGTTTAATACGTCCAATCGGCGTAAGAGGGTTAACATTTCACGCCATACAGTTTGAATGAATTCTGCTGGAAAAGTGTTCAGATTACTTCCATGGGCAATAAATAAATATAATATGCGTATAGCTAATTGAGACAGGAGAGAAAGATAATCTTTACATGAGATGTCGAAGAGGAATGTTGTCCACCATTTGCATCCAAGGATGTGTTGTAAATATTTTACGACAGATATACTCAGAATTTGTTACTGATTTTAGTTCTTATCTGTTATTTAAAAAAACCATTTATAACTTCGTAAAATTATCATATTTTTACGACTGTCTTGGTAAATTCCCCACAAGGGGTCAGAAATGTTTACTTTCAATTTCCCGTTGAAACTACAAAAATGTTTAAAGAATTTTTTCTTATACCATTTGCATATGCATATATTCCTTTTTTTTCTCTCTCTCTCTCCAAATTGGCCATCCTTGAATTAAGCCCAATCTAGGGATGTGCTTAATGTACATTTTTTGGTCGGACTGTGAAGTTTAAGTACTGTAAGCCGTCTTCACGGCTTGGTGTCATCGGCGGGACTTTTCTACATTCAGATCTTGAGAGTTAGCTTCTCTCGATTCAGCTGTGAAGACGTAGGTCTGTATTCACTTATCACCTTCGTCTTCAACGGCACATAGTATTGTTTCTCCTTAGTTGAGATTCAACTACTATGAGAACTTCTGTCTTGCCATCAGGGACCTCTTTCTCTAGAAGGCAATTGACTTTTATCTGTTGGGCACATGCCTTGAGAGAATCATCATCTCGCCTTCCAGCATCGGTGGCAACAGATAGACAATTTGTATGGTCTCTCGGCATAACCCTTCAAAAGGCGAGGGTCATGTGACTTCGCCCCCCCAGATGCTGAAGCCTTGCCGAGGATGGGGGGCTTAGGGTTCAGCAGCTGGGCCCTGATGCCTGGTGGGAACTACTTTCTCGCTGGGCTTTGGTGCCCAGCTGTTGATCCAACTAAATAAGTCAGCCCTTTTCCTTCTACTAAAAACATTTCATCCTTCTGCTTTCTCCCCCTATAAGGTATGGATTTTGTGTTGATGACTTTGGATTGGTTTTGGACATGATTTAGTCTAAATCTTGGGATTTGAAGGAGGGTGGGGTTGGACAGCATGCCACCTCACCCGTAAAACTCGAGTACCTGACATGGTCGAGCGAGGGGAAAGTTTAATGTCAAACCCTATCCTCAGTGCTGGGTCTGATCTCGACGGACATCACGACGCCTTAGCACTGAGGGTGAGGTGTATATCCAGGTAATACCCCTAGGGCGGCTTTTGTAAAAGGGATAACCCCGTCCTCTAATTGTGGCTCCGTGGTGGGTATAGGGATTATGCGGACGAATTGTATTTTCACGTATATATGGCAAACCCCCCTCTTTTATCTGACTCTGGCATGGAAATGGACTTGGCAATGGATAATTCAGGTTCGAACATCGTTACGATGGAACCTTTTTCTTCTCCTGTTTTGGAAAGAAAGAAAAATGCAAAAGTGAATTCAAGGTACTTAAATATTCAAAGTAATAAGAAAGGAAAAATGGAGATTCTTCCTGGTATGTATGAATTAGTTTCTTACAATAAGTTTATTGTTCTTAGGCTCGAAGATGATGCATTGCAGAATATCAGTGTATTTAAAGCAAGCAGAGAAATTAACAATGTATGTAACAGTATACCAAAAATTCGTCCACAGGATGATGGGACCCTATTAGTCGAAGTCTCCTCACCTGAACAAAGTGAAAAATTGCTCAAGATGAATACCTTAGTAGGGCGAAAAGTTACTTGTTTCCCTCATCCTATACATAATCAGAGTCGAGGAGTAATATATGCTCCTGAACTGCTCTTATTAGATACTGAAGAAATTCAGCAGGAATTAGAGGAACAGAATGTGGCAAAGGTGGTCAGAATGAGAAAGAAGGTGGGAGATCAGATTGTTCCCCTGGCAACACTAATCCTCACTTTTAACACCTTTAAATTACCAAATGCTATCAAGGCAGGATGGCTGAACTTCAAAGTCAAGCCATACATACCATCACCTTTGAGATGTTACCACTGCCAAATGTTTGGTCATTTGATACAGAAATGTAGAAAGAAAATAAATGAAGAACCTGCTTTATGTTGTAATTGTGGCAAAGAAGCACATGGACCATGCAATGAACCACCATCTTGTATTAATTGTGGAGAAAACCATCCTGCATCCTCAAAAAGTTGCGTGAAATTTATTTTAGAGAAGGAGGTGCAAACAGTGAAAGTTATGGAAAATATTTCGTTCAAAGACGCTAGAAAGAAAGTATTAGAACTTCAAATAAGACCAGGAGTTACATTTTCATCAGTAATTAAGAAGCCACAGTCCAGTGTACAAGTGCCAGCTACTCATGCAGTACAACAGCAACCATCCGCTGCAGTCACAAAGTCAAACCAGGCTGAGACAATGCCACATGGAGAGGAGCATAGTGATGATAAACCTAAAGCAGGATGTTCTTTAAATAATGAAAATAGCACATCACTCCAGCAACCAAAACCACAAGTTCTTAAATCATGTACAGTAGAGATACCTAAAGGAATACAGTTGAATACATCCAATGGAACTCGGCCCAAATCAGATCACAGGAAAAGAGAGAGAACATCAAGAAAAAAAGAAAAGATAGTAAAATGAAAATAAGAAAACTTTCCTCTCAGAAATCCATAGTTAATCATTTAGCATATCCCCCCGGTTTAAAACGTTCAGATAATAATTAATTAAATTAATTGTAATGGATCGCAGGCTTTCAATTTTGCAGTGGAACTGTCAGGGGATGCACGCCAAATATGAATCTCTACAAATTTTAATTAAAGAAAACTTACCAATATGCATTGCCCTGCAAGAGACTATGCTTGGACAAAAAATCATATGTCCTAAAGAATACATTTTTTATCATTCTGATTATGATGAGCATGTAGGGATTCATGGTGGAAGTGCTATGTTAATTAGGCGAGATACAGCTCACAAAAAATATCCACTGCAAACAGATTTACAAGTAGTTGCTGTTTCAAATTTTCTGAAAAAGAAATATACCATATGTTCACTGTATTTACCTCCAAATAGAACATATCATAATCTGACTCGAGAATTAGAGGAATTAATAAATCAGCTTCCAAGGCCTTTTCTTATTGTTGGTGATTTTAATGAAAGACACCCCATGTGGGGTGATGTAATCTCCAATCCTAGAGGAAACAATATTTATAATTTTATTGAAGACAAAGAGCTTGCAATCCTTAACTCTGGAGAACCAACACATTTTCATATTCAAACTGGGACCTTTTCTGTGATTGATTTATCAGTATGTAGTCCTGATTGTTATCTTGACTTTTCTTGGAATGCAATGAGTGAAGGATTGGGAAGTGATCATTTTCCAATCCTTATTAATGTAGTAGGTGAAATTGCTACACCAAGATCACCTCGGATTCTGGATAAAGCCAACTGGGCTTTATTCAAAACCCTGACTTTTTTAGAAATGGATGTTGAGGATTTCCAGTCCCTGGATGATGCCCTGGATTTCCTTTGTAAACTAATTATTGATGCTGCCCAGAAGACAATTCCTCGTACAACTGGAAAATTTAAAAGAAAGCCAGTTCCTTGGTGGAACCTTCAATGTCAAATAGCTCGTAAAGCAATGCGAGCAGCTTTTACACGCTATTCCAGAAATAAATGCTCTTATTATTTAATCATTTAAGAAGGCACGAGCCAGATTTCGATACCAAGTAAAACAAGCCAAACGTCAGTCATGGGTAGATTTTATCTCAAAAATTAATTGGAAAACCCCTTTACCTGAAGTCTTGAATAAAATAAGAAAAATCAGTGGCAAATATGTACCAACACCTCCACCAGTATTATTAGTAAATGGAAACATGGTTGCCAATCCAGAGGATGTTAGTGAGGTTTTTGCTGACCATTTTGCCAATGTTTCATTTAAAAACCCAAGCTCACCTTACTATGAAGAACGTATTCAAAAGGAAAATAAAATTCTTGACTTTACATCCACGCGAAGCGAATCATATAACAGGCCATTTACCTTCCAGGAATTTTTATCTGCCTTGTCATCATGTAATGAATCTGCTCCTGGTGCAGATGAGATAACCTTATTCAATGATAAAAAATTTGCCACATGGAACACAAAAGTTTTTGCTCAGTATCATTAATAAAATATGGAAAGAAAATGCATTTCCAGCTTTGTGGAACATAGCTATATTACTAGCTTTTTTGAAGCCACAGAAAGATGGTACTACTCCGTCTAGTTATCGTCCTATTGCTCTAACATCGTGCATATGTAAGTTAATGGAAAAAATGGTCAATGTGCGACTTATATGGATCTTAGAAAAGAAGGGCCTTATAACTCCAGCCCAGTGTGGCTTTCGTCAAATGCGTTCTTGTACTGACATCTTAGTGCGTCTAGAAAATTCAATATGCGAGGCTTTCATCTCCAGAAAACATCATGTATCAGTTTTCTTTGACCTGGAGAAAGCTTATGATACAACCTGGAGATATGGTATTTTGAAGACACTCCATGATTATGAATTCCGAGGAGAATTGCCATTATTCATCCAAGCTTTCCTAAAAAATCGAAGGTTCAAGGTTAAAGTAGGAAACTCATTTTCATCTCTTTACAGCCAAGAAGGAGGAGTTCCACAGGGAAGTGTCCTTAGTGTGACACTGTTTGCTTTGTGCATTAACGGCATTGCCTCTGTGATTCCGAAAGATATAATGTTTTCCTTATTTGTTGATGACCTTTCTCTATCGTTTGCAGCCTCACGAATGGCAGTGGCTGAGAGAAAAATGCAGCTGGCTATTAACAAAATTGTGGAATGGGCAGAAAAAAGGGGTTGTTTATAAGTTTTCCTCTCCAATCGAAAACTGTTGCTGTACATTTCTGCCGCATTAGGGGTGTACACCCCGATCCTGACCTCTACATACATGATCAGAGGATATCATGTAAGGAAGAGGCACGTTTTTTGGGATTACTGTTCGACAAAAAAATGACTTGGGTACCTTACCTAAAAGATCTGAAAGTCAGGTGTATGCAAGCTCTGAATGTTTAGTGCTTTCCCATACATCTTGGGGAGCAGATAGGAATCACCTAATGATCCTCTACAAAGCCATAGTGGCATCAAAATTAGCATATGGTTGTGAGGTATACTCTTCAGCCTCGAATTCAAAACTAAATATTTTAAATTCGATACATAATGCAGGAATAAGGATTGCGAGTGGTGCCTTTAAATCATCTCCAATCCTAAGCCTTTTGGTAGATTCAGGGGAACTGCCTCTGGAATCATATCGTCAGATATCACTTGTTCGATACTGGCATAGAATCCAGAGGATTCCTGACTCATTAACTTGCCATGCAGTTTTTAATGATAAATATTTTAGCCTTTATGAAACGTTAATCTGCGTAATCCAAAACCTTTTGGATACAGAGTTTTATTTTTAAAATTTTAGAAGATTACTCTATTCCAAAGGTCAAAGTCTGGCCATTTAAGTATTCTGCTGTGCCCCTTGGAGGCTTCCTTCTGTGGAAGCACTGCAGGTTCTTCACTGGTAGCAAGGAAGAAATGAGTGCCGAGATGCTGCGCATCTCCTTTTTTAGAACATTTGGGGCGGGACCATGATGGTTCAGTCATAGTTTTTACAGATGGATCCAAGTCTGACGCAGGCGTTGGCTGTGGAGTTGTATTTCCCAATTTTAATAAGAGTGGAAGGCTACCAGATCAGGCATCCATTTTTACAACAGAGTGTTATGCAATCCTAATTGGCCTTAAAGAGATTGCTTGTCATTCTGGAGAACAATTTGTTTTATGTTGCGATTCACTGAGTGTCTTGCAAGCTATTGGTCATTTTAATTCACTCCATCCTATTGTTATTGAAATTTTAGAGTGGCTTCAGTTGCTTAAGATTAGTGGTAGGAAAGTATCTTTCTGTTAGTCCCCTGCACATGTTGGTGTGGCAGGAAATGAAGTAGCAGATTCACTTGCCAAAACAGCTGTCAACCAAAGTAACATAGCTAGGTGTGCACTCCCTACAAATGATATGTATCCAATCATTAAATCAGTGTTCCTTGATTGCTGGAAATTTGCATGGGAGCTAGAAAACCAAAAAATGAAAGAAATAGCTACTACCATCTTTCCTTGGAAGTATTCACCAATGAGTAGGCAAAGAGAAGTAATACTCTGTCGGCTTAGAATAGGCCATACAAAATTGACACATGGCTTTCTGATGAGTGGGGATCGTCAGCCTTATTGTGACGACTGCTTGGTACCATTGACAGTCAGACACCTGATAGTTGAGTGCCCCAATCTTTCAGATGAGAGAGAGAGGTACTTTCCTCCACGTTACAGGGGAACTGAAGATGGTTTTTCCCTTACCAAGATTTTAGGGACGGATTTTATTGATAGCGCCCTGTTTAATTTTATTAATGCCATTGGTATTTTAAATAAAATTTAATTTTTACTATTAATTTTGTAAGTTTATAGGTTTTACGATTATTAATTTTTATTTATTTATTTATTATTATTATTATTATTTTTTTATCATTGGGATTTTCCTTTGTTAAATATGCATTATATATTCTATTGTAGTGGCGTCAATAACCATTAGCAGTTGTGATGCCAGATAATCTTTAATAAATCAATCAATTAATCAATGTGACTTCACCTCGGATGCATGGACGGCTCACCTCACACAACCGAATGCAGTCAGTCGGCAGCTGTCGAAGCATCCGAGACAGTCACGAGCTACGCTGTGGACTTTGTATCGGTTGATCCAGATCAATCATTACTTCGTCCTACTGGCGTGTTCCGGTACCCATAAGTATCGACACCCACCATGGAATGTCGGTGTCTTTATCCATTGCGGAGACGACGAGACCATGAGAGACTTCGCCGCAGTGGGATACGAGACCGCGAGAGACTTCGCTGCAGTGGGATACAAGACCGTGAGAGACTTCGCTGCAGATGGATAGACCCGTGGATGGGTACTGGACATCACTCCAAAGAATATGTCGGACAGGAAGATGGATAGGTCATTGCGACCATATCTTTCTTTCTCTTCGGGACTGCCCAAAGGTCCTTTGAACCTCATTTCCCTGTACCAGTAGTGGATGCCTGCAAGATGTGTTTGCTTACCCAGCTCCTTCAAGAGGACAAGTTGCATCTCATCCATGGTGTGCAGTTGTAGAGGTAAGAAGGATGCGAGGATGACTGGCTCTCCTCCTTCCACGCCTCGACCCTCCATTCCTCGTTCTTCGGGTTGAGGATAGGACTCGAACTCACATTGGCTGGTCGGACGATTGATGCGGTAAGCTTACACATAGAGCATCCTTTTTATGTTTCTTATCAGAATCATAGAAGCAATCCCACTCCTTCCTCTAGCAAGGGGAGGAAGGAGACTGACAATAATGCAAACCCTTCCCAGAACTTTGCATTAATGTCTCCGACACCAAATATTCTTCACAGACCTTTTTCGGATGAGTCAAGATCCCTCACTCATTTCGAAAAGGCCCAGAAGTCTGACTCTTGATCATGCAGCTCCTATACTCCGATCAAGTTGTCAGAGGCAGCAGGGCATTCCTCCTCGCTCTTACAACCAGGAGGAGTAGCCTAGGTGCGCAGAACTCCAGTCAGTTCTAGAGGCTCACTCAGATTCCTCCCACCAATCTGTGAGTCTTCCTTATGTTAAAGGACCGAGGGTTTGTATTACGTGTCGGAACAAATCACAATTTGTTGTAAATTTTATTTTTCCTAACTATACAAACCTGAGGTCCTTTTACAATTATGCCCACCTCATGCCACCCATCAATCTGAACCTAGGCCGAAAGGCAAAGTGGAGTGTGTACATCCGCTGCCCCACGGTAGTTACTGCCTAACCACCTTGTTCAAGATTCAACGGCCGTAATTCCAGCTACGCCGTAAGTTACATTCCTTATGTTAAAGGACCTCAGGTTTGTATAGTTAGGAAAAATACAATTTATGACAAATTGTGATTTTTACAAAATTTCAATTTCTTCACCACTTTCAACTTTCTGTTTTTTAGTATCACTTGGATCTTCCTGTTTGGTTACTCCTGCTAAATGCCTCTTTAAAAAATAACTGTATCCAAGGAAGATTGCTTCTGCCTGCTTTTCACAATGTTCCTGAAACGACTCAGGCAAATGTCATCGAAAAACGTCATCGAACTGCGCAAGCATATGACCTGTGCAAGCCTTTTCGGGGTGTCTCTTTTCTACAAATGATTGCCCCTTATGAAAATCAGCTAGAGCATCCTTAATTTCTGCCGTTGTCATAGGGTCCTCCTCCTCCTCCTTGCCACTGCTAGAGAACTCTTCTTGAACGACATTATGTTGCATGGCCTCCAACTCCTTCAGGTCATCCGTCGTCTTGGTACTCCTTGAGTAGGTCATTGATGTCGTCCTCATCGACGACCATCCCCATGGACTTGCCGAGTGCAACGATCTCGTCAAGATCTGGTTGCGAAACAGTTTCAGGATTGTCAAATGTTTCTGAATCTGCATCATCATTGATGTCGTCCTCGTCGACGACCATCCCCATGGACTTGCCGAGTGCAACGATCTCGTCAAGATCTGGTTGCGAAACAGTTTCAGGATTGTCAAATGTTTCTGAATCTGCATCAGCTTTGCCCACGTCGAGTCCCTTGAAGTCTCAGGCGGATATGGCATCAGGCCAGAGTTTCCTCCACAAAGAATTCAAGGTTCGCCTCAAAACCTCCTGCCAAGCTTGATCGATGAGTCGGATGCATATCACAACATCAAAATGCTCCTTCCAAAATTCACACAAGGTGAGGTTTTTGGTATTGGTGATTTCAAAACATCTCTTGAAAAGATGTTTCGTATACAGCTTCTTGAAGTTTGATATCACTTGCTGGTCCATTGGCTGGAGGCGGAGTGGTGGTTGGAGCAAGATAAAGAACCTTGATTAAAGAATACTCCGTTAGGATATCTTCCTCGAGGCCAGGAGGGTGAGCAGGGGCATTGTCCAACACCAGCAGACATTTCAGAGGGAGGCGCTTCTCTTCCAAGAATTTCTTCACTGTCGGGCCGAAACACAGATTTACCCACTCGGTGAACAAAAGTCTCGTTACCCAGGCTTTCGCATTACCCCTGCACATCACTGGAAGCTTCTCCTTTAGCACTTTATGGTCCTTGAAGGCTCGAGGAGTCTCCGAGTGATACACAAGTAGGGGCTTCACCTTACAATCCCCACTGGCGTTGGAACAAAGTGCGAGCGTTAGCCTGTCTTTCATAGGCTTATGCCCGGGTAGCTTCTTCTCTTCCTGCGTGATGTACGTCCGACAAGACATTTTTTTCCAAAAAAGGCCAGTCTCATCACAGGTGAAGACTTGGTGAGAACTGTAGCCTTCCTTGATCGTCATCTCGTCGAACGTCTTAATAAAGGCTTCGGCAGCTTTTGTGTCCGAGCTGGCAGCCTCCCCATGCTGCACCACCGAATGGATGGCAGTCCGTTTCCGGAATTTTTCAAACCACCCACGAGAAGCCTTGAAGTCTGGGGTTGGCATCGATGTCCATTCTCCTCTGTCATCTTCGGCTTGGGCAGTCAAATCGCCGAAAATAGCACTGGCCTTGTGGGAGATTGCCGTCTTGGTTATCTTATCGCCAGCGATTTCTTTGTCTTTTATCCATACAAGAAGCAGCCTCTCCATCTCGTCGTGCACATGGCTCCTCTTGTTGGACAAAATAGTCACGCCCTTGGAAGGTGTAGCTGCTTTGATGTCTAACCTCTGCTTAAGATTGGTGCCTATCATTGACGGATTTCTGCTGTATTCCTTAGCGATCACACTCAACCGCATGCCAGCCTCATACTTCTTGATAATCTCCATTTTTGTCTCCATAGAAAGCATCCTCTTCTTTCCATGAACTTCAGCAACTTTCTTGGGACCCATGACTATATGTAATTAAGTCTTATTGAAAGATATTGCTGCATCAGCTGCATTCAACTTGTAAATAGTCTTCTCTATTTTTCTAGTCATCTCTATTTTTCTAATAATAGCTTTCTCTCTGCTACTACAACTGGCGAGCATTGCACCGATATTACTCATCAGGAGGAGTCAATTTCACAGAAAAAGAACAAATAGATTAAAACATAAGTACATTTAGTGGCCAACGTTTCTCTCGGTATCATCCGAGCATGATCATGGCAGTGGATCGGAGCAGACTGTAGATGCAGTCGGAATCTACTCAATATATAGTAGCATGTCAGCAGGGGGTCAACTGCTCGCTGGGTTTTCATTGGCTGGTGGCGCAATGCGTTCCTGCTATTGGCTGGAGGAAGTTTTCTTCAAGACACTTCTCGTCGTTGAAGGTCGCACTGTTGCAGCCTAGCAGACTGTCGAGGCTGGGGCATAACTTCCCTGAGTGTTGCATCACGACAGCTCGCATTGTCATTAGCTGCTGGGCTGCTCAGCTCATCTGGTATTCCTTGATGGGGGGTGTCGCTCGGTCTGGTATTAATTATACTATTATATTTATATTCATGGGTCTTCTTAAGTTGGTGGGGAGGAAAAGCACTTCCTGTGTTGTATTTAATGAGGGCTTCTCTTGTTGTATGAGCAGTCGTAGGCGTCGCTGGTCAGGAGCCCTCCCTATTATCTTAGTATTCTTGATAATACCGTTGCGGGAGATAGCTTCCTGGTGTGCTGTCAAGGTATGGTTTTTAATTGCCCCTTCTTGCGAGTGGCAAGAAATCCTCTTGGACAGTTTCAAAGAAGTCATACCAACGTAAGAGGATTTCTTGCCACACGCAAGAAGGGGCAATTAAAAACCATACCTTGACAGCGCACCAGGAAGCTATCTCCCGCGACGGTATTATCAAGAATACTAAGATAATAGGGAGGGCTCCTGACCAGCGACGCCTATGACTGCTCATACAACTCCTCATACAACAAGAGAAGCCCTCATTAAATACGACACAGGAAGTGCCTTTCCTCCCCACCAACTTAAGAAGACCCATGAATGTAAATAATAGTATAATTAATACCAGACCGAGCGACACCCCCAATCAAGGAATACCAGATGAGACAAGCAGCCCAGCAGCTAATGACAATGCGAGCCGTCGTGATGCAACACTCAGGGAAGTCATGCCCCAGTCTCGACGGTCTGCTAGGCTGCAACAGCGTGACCTTCAACAACGAGAAGTGTTTCCCATTGCCACACCATCTATTTGTTTATATATATTTGTGTTAAACATAAAATAACATTCAGACGCAGCTAATGTGAGCAGTTTGTGTAACTGTTGTTTATTAAAACTATGGATACTGTTGGAGTCATTAAACAAGTTGTTGATGCATTCAGTGCCATATAAGATCACGCAGAAAATAGTGATCACCCTGTAAGGTTAGATTAATTTTCCATTCTCTCTAGTCGGGTGGCCCCCATGGAGCTGGCAATAGTAGAAAGTCTCTACACTTTAAAGTTGAAACCTTCCCTCAGTAACGAGAGGTCCACGGAGATGCTGTGTTTTTAATTGTTAGTGTGTATGTTTGTATGCCTTCATGATGCAGGTACAGGCGGTCCCGGGTTACGACGGGTCCGGCTTACGACGTTCCGAGGTTACGACGCTTTTTCTTAAATATTAATTGAAAAATCCGCCCTGGGTTACGACGCTTGTTCCGAGGTTACGACGCTGACGCTTGCGACGCTCCGAGTTTACAACGCTTTTAAAAAACACAAACTATGATAAGAATCCTTTATAGTTTAGCACAGTTTCTCGCTCTCTCTCATCTCTCTCTTCTCTCTCATCTCTCTCTCATCTCTCTCTCTCTCTCTCATCTCTCTGTATTTTCTGATGAAAATAATCACTAATTAGTGTATTTTGATGTTTATTTTCATGACTAAATACATTTCATAAAATATAAAATTAATCAGGACTGCAATCATGAAGCCCAACAAATACATGTATTTTTTAGAATTCTTCTTCTGTTTTAATATTACATTACAATGTTTCATTATAGCTGTCAGTAACTGGTATCCTCCATAATAATTCTCTCTCTCTCTCTCTCTCTCTCTCTCTCTACTACAAAGATGTATGTTTTTTTTTGTATGATAAAGAAATGATTTACATTTTCAAATCATTAATTATTAATTAATACAGCAATAATATCAATTCAATAAGAAAATACCATAGTGAATTAGTAAGATTTTAGCTTATATTTAAAAAATTATGGAAGAATGAAGGAATCCCAGTCTTCTCTGTAACCTTTTTTCCTCAGATGCAGGTACTAAAACTGTCAGATATATCAAGTTCTGTGACAGCCCGAGAAAGGAGTTGGGGGAAGAGTTGGGGAAGAGCTGCAGTGTTGCAATGACGTGGTCCTGAAATTTTTTAAACTCTCTCTCTCTCTCTCTCTCACTCTCTCTCTCTCTCCTCTCTCTCTCTCTCTCTCTCTCATTTACTGAGACTCGAGATTTTTTATGTACTTGTACTATTTGTTTTTAATACTTTCAATAATAATAATAATAATAATAATAATAATAACTGTAATTAAAAAATTCATATGTGGATAGTATTTAAAGAAATACAATACGTACTAATCTATCCATGTCACTTTTAATTAAGGTTAACTCTCTCTCTCTCTCTCTCTCTCTCTCTCTCTCTCTCTCTCTCTCTCTCTCTCTCTCTCTCTCTTTGCCACACAAGATAATAATGTGTCATTGTGGGTAACTCAATCCCTCTCTTTCGCTGGAAGCGTTTATAAGTATTTTTTGAGAGAACAGAGAGAGATAAAACACACTCTCTCTCTCTCTCTCTCTTTTACCGAGATGAAAGAATTTTTATGGTACTAGTATGTAAAATGTTTATTGATAATTTCAGTTTTTGATTATTTAATAATAATAATAATAATAATAATAATAATAATAATAATAATAATAAAACTTTAATTACAAAATTCATAATGGTCGTATTTTAAAAGAGATGAAAATGACCTTTCCATTTCACTTGTAAGGATAATTCCTCTTTCTTACTGAGATGAGAGAATTTTTATGGTAGATGCATGTGTTTATTATATTTTCAAATAATAATAATAATAATAATAATAATAATGATAATAATAATAATAAATAGAAGTAGTAATAATACGATAACTAATTTCAAAAGAAAATTCTCCCCCTTTGTCTTTTTCTGTATCAATTTCCCTAACTCAACTCGAGTCTCGGAGCTTAATGCCATACAATGGGCAACGAATTTAATGGTTTTATGTAATTCTCTCTCTCTCTCTCTCTCTCTCTCTCTCTCTCTCTCTCTCTCTCTTACTGAGATGAGATCATTTTCATGGACATGTATGTAATAAGTTTATCATTAATATTTTCCAATAATTATACTTATTAACTGTAACTACAAAATTCATATCTGAGTATTTTAAATACAATAATCATTCCATCTCTAATACTGTGAGGACAACTCTCTCTCTCTCTCTCTCTCTCTCTCCACAAGATACTTGTCATACATTTGGTGTTTCTATTTCTTCCTTTTATCTCTCTCGCTCTCAGCAAAAGAATTGATAGACAGACAACATAATTGCACAGTCCTCTCTTTCTCTCTTCTCTGGAGAAATATAGTGTATATGGGAGGGGAAAAAGTTGCCTACAGACTCATTTCAATCTATTGAAACCGTAAGGAGTTATTTTTTTTTTCTCTCTCTCTCTCTCTCTCGTATTTTAATGAAAATATACAGTAATTTGTGAATACACAGTGTTGCACATGAAAAAAGTAAATTAGTGATAATTTTAGAGATAAGCCCTAAGAAAAATTGCAAATTAGTAGTGAAATTTTTCCCTGTGGACATGTTTTTCAAGAACGTCGTTCCGGCTTACGACGATTTTCCGGGTTACGACGCGTCTTAAGAACGGAACCGCCCCCGTCGTAACCCGGGGGGGGGACCGCCTGTATTTACTTTTTTTAATATTGCTTCCTTTCCTTTTTTTATGCTTGTACATGATGCTTTTTTATTATATATACAATGTAACCTTTGTGTAACATTTATCCATTCTAATGATCAATTGCAATTTAAGTGATTTTTTCTTTTTTTTTCTTTGTGTTTTTGTATAGACCTGATGATGGAGACAGTTACTCCGAAACCGGTAGTCATAACAAATTAAAGGATGTTTTAGGTACAAGTGCTGGTTTTACTCTTTCTATCAAGACTCCATTTTCCAAGGGATAGATCAGTTGCAGATATATATATATAAATATATATATATATTATATATATATATATATATATTATAATTATAGATGTATATATAGATACTACATATATATATCTATATACCTATATATATATATATATATATATATATATATATATATATATATATATGATGTATATATAGATATATCTACACTATATATATCTTTATATATCTATATATATATATATAGATATATATATATATATATATATATATATATATACTATATATTCTATATATATAGATAATATATAGATATATATATATACGATCATAATCATTATATACCATCATATATATATATATATATATATATCTATAATATATATATATATATATATATATATATATATATATATATAGATATATATATAGATATATATATAGATTATATATAGATATATATATATATATTATATAGATATATATATCAGATATAGATATATATACAGGCGGTCCCCTGGGTTTACGACGGTTCCGAGGTTACGACGCTTTTTTCTTAAATATTCATTGAAAAAAATCCGGCCTGGGTTACGACGCTTGTTACCGAGGTTACGACGCTGACGCTTCCGACGCTCAGAATTAACAACTCTTTTAAAAATGCATACTATGATAAGAATCCTTTATAGTTTAGCAACAGTATATTAATAAAAATAAGTTTTTTGGTTAGATTACAAAAAAAATTTGAGGTTATTGAAATGATGATTTTCGACACTTTTTATGTCGTATTTTTTAAATTTTTTTAGTGACGCCTCATAAGCGGAACTAGTTTCCAAGCGAATGAATACACTAGCTTGGGATTCGCAGTTTATAACAGTCCAAAAGCGCAAATAATGAAAAATTAATGCTTGTTTCCAGTATACATAATTAACAAAACTAAGTTTCTGGTTAGATTACAACGCAAATTCCAAGGTTACGATGGTTTTTATGCTTTTTAACGATACCTCATACGCAGAACTAGTTTCTGAGCGGAGGGCGCATAAATTAATTTACACAATTAAACTGTATGGTAACCATAGTCAAGGATAAGGAACGCATTATCAAACAGCATACATATCCTTTAATACAAAACAGCAAAATATCATTGAAACATTATTTTTCACTTAAACAAACAATCCATTTATCTCTACTTAGACTTGGATATAAAACCTAGTTTCCTATCTCTCTCTCTCTCTCTCTCTGTATTTTTCCGAAGACGAAAATAAATCACTAATTAGTGGTATTTTGATGTTTATTTTCATGACTAAATACATTTTTTATAATACAAAAATGATTTACTACAATTTTCAAATATTAATTTTGATTAATACTGTATTAGTAAGTTTAATAAGTTGAAATGATATCACATAATAAAAAATAATAACTTCTCAACTCTCTCTCTCTCTCTCTCTCTCTCTCTCTCTCTCTCTCTCTCTTCTCTCTCTCTCTCTCTCTCTCTCTACTATAAAGACATATGTTTTTTTTATGATAAATAAATGATTTTCTATTTTCAAATATTAATATTAATTTATACAGCAATAATATCAATTCATTAAAGAAAATAACCATAGTGAATTAGTAAGATTTTAGCTTATATATAAGGGATTTTGACGTAAGGAAAAATCTATTTCTGGGCGATTGGCTCGTGTCGCCAGCGAAATATCCTTTAATCTATTATTTCTAGGGTAAATGTACTAACACATACCAGAGAATAAATAAATAAAGAAAAGGTCAGTACAACTGACTCGCTCACCTCCAAGAGGGTGTCGTATGAAACACTATGGCGAGTGAGACCACTACCACGAGCCGAATGCCAATAGAAATCTCCCTACTACAAAATCCCCACAAGAGGAGAGCCGACCCACAGAGTGGGCAGCAACTACTACTACTCCCATCCCATGCTGCTGACTGCTGCGCCTCTGGTGGCCATCCTGAAGTTAGCAGACAATCTTAGGGCGATGGGATGGGTAGGGCGGGATTTCGGCTGGCGACCACGAGCCAATCGCCCATAAAGAGATTTTTCCTTACGTCAAAATCCTTTTCCCTTTTCTGGGCTCAGCTCGTGTCGCTGCGCGAAATCGTACCAGAGAAATAGCACAAGATGTAAACAAACAATTCAAACAAACAAAAAAGAGGTCTCAAATAAAAGGTAAAATAAATTAAAAGAATATAATTGCTAATAAGGATACATACACAATGATACAAAATAGAAATATGCTTAAATTCACTTAATTCTAATAATATTTCTTACTTAAGGTAATTTACATATATTACAGGAGCAATATGGCATATATGTACCAAAATAGTATCTGTGTAAAGATATGTATCAAAAATGCAGAGCAATTAACATAATAAGTTGAACAAAACAAACTCAACAATAATAACATATAAAGGAATGTATATAACTTAATAATACAAAAAAACCCAAAAGTAACCATTTCAATAAGATGTATCCCCTAGCATAAAAATAAGGATGACATCCAAGAGATCAATATCCACAATCAATTGTGAGTGCCCCTAGCAAAAAAAAAAATAAGGGACACTCACCACATCATCATAAAAGCAGCTAAGACACAAGGTAACTGTAGATGAACAAGGCAGGAATAGACGAACTGTTGGGTGAGGCAGGTAGAAAGGAGGACTGGATCTTCTACTAAAGATTAGGTAGAGTCGGGGG
This sequence comes from Macrobrachium nipponense, assembly GCF_015104395.2. Classification (NCBI taxonomy): domain Eukaryota; kingdom Metazoa; phylum Arthropoda; class Malacostraca; order Decapoda; family Palaemonidae; genus Macrobrachium; species Macrobrachium nipponense. Next base: position 57,030,350 of record NC_087204.1, on the reverse strand, counting down.
GAAACTAATGTTACCCGCTGCTACTGCTGAAAATTTCAGAGCTTCCAAGGACTTTAAGTTAATGACGTTTGAACCACTGTCGCGATTTCCATCCAGTATATTTTTTTCAACTCATCGAAGTTCATATGTTGGAAATAGTTAATTGAGGTGGCTACTGCCCTGACATCATGTGCTTTTTGGGAAAGAGTCAGGATTGGCTTTGTTAATGAAGTACAGGATTTGTTGCCTGATGCCTTTAATAGATAAAGTACCACCTTTTTCTCTCTTAAAGAGAGGACCCGATGAGGATGAGGAGGTCCTAGACAGAAAGGCTCGTAAGGTTGAAACTGGGCAAAGAGATACATCTTGTGGAAGGGGTAGTACCTTCCATGGTTCCCACCTCATCAAAGGATCTTCATTCTTAGCTATAAAACTACGTTCCGGAGAAAGTAGCACTTCCCCTGTGGTAAGGAACTGAATATGATCCGGATCTCTGGATAAAGCCGACAGTTCTGAAATCTAGCTCCTGAGGCCAAGCTTAATAAAAATAGAGTTTTTTCTTAAGAGCATTATAAACGAGCATGTGTCCATTATCAGTTTCTGAAGCCAGCTTTAGAACATCGTTTAAGAACCATGATACTGACGTAGGCCTTACAGAAGGTCTAAGTCTAGCACACGCCTTGGGAATAGACGAGAAGTAGGAATCTGTCAAGTCTATGTTGAAACCAAATTGAAAAATCTTTTTCAAGGCTGACTTGTTTTGTCGTAATCGTGCTAGCTGCTAAGCCTTTTTCAAATAAGGATCTGAAAAAGGATATAGCTGAATTGATTGTCATGATCCTAATATCTGATTCTCTCAGGAAGGTTGCTAACTTTTTGACAGCAGCATCATACTGTCTCAAAGTTGAATCTCTTTTATCGGATTCCAAGAAGAGAATATTTTGAGGGTCAATATTCGCATCCCTTTTCGCTGCAAACTTCATGAAATCCATAAAGTTAGGGTTTTGAGAATCCCTGAGGAAGCGAACACAGTCTTCGTTTGTACTGACTGGGAGAGCCTGGGACTGGGAATCCGAAGAGGGCGAAGACCCAGTTCCAGAATTAGAGGGTACCAATTGCTCTTCGGCCAGTCTGGGGCTACTAGAGCCACTTGACCCTTGAATGTCCTGAGTTTGTTCAATACCTTCATGAGAAGATTCACTGGAGGAAAGACTTAAATCTTCTCCCAGTTGTTCCAATCTATGGACAGAGCGTCCGTGGCATAGGCCAGAGGGTCCAGGTTGGGGGCCACATAACATGGGAGTTTGTGGTTCGCTTGGGATGCGAATAGATCTACTTGTAGACCTGGAACCCTCCGGAGAATCCATTGGAACGAACTGTTGTCCAGTGACCATTCCGACTCAGAGGAACTGAGCGATAGAGCATCTGCTATGACGTTTCTCACTCCAGCTATATGGGTGGAGGAGAGGTGCCAACTGAACTTGTCCGCCAGGGAGAAGATGGCTACCATGACATGATTCAGATGACGTGACTTGGAGCCTCCCCTGTTTACGCAATGGACTACCACTGCGCTGTCCAGAACTAGCTTTATGTGGGAGTTCTTTGGCGGACGTAACCTTTTCAGAGTCAAGAACACTGCCATTGCTTCCAGTACGTTTATATGGAACTGACGGAACTGAAGTGACCAGGTTCCTTGAACTTCCTTGAACTGGGAATATCCTCCCCAACCGCTTAATGAAGCGTCTGTGTGGATGGTAATCCCTGGTGGAGGAAACTGAAGGGGCACTGATACCGATAAGTTCTTGACTTTCGCCCACGGCCGGAGTCGATTCCGTAGAATCAGAGGGACTGAGGATAATTTGTCCCTGGACCTGACATTTGCTCGTGAGCGCCAGATTCTGGTTAGGTCTTTCAGTTTGGCTTTCATCAGGATGTTTGTCACTGATGCAAACTGGAGTGAACCCAGGATCCTTTCCTGAGTTCTTCTTGACGCCAGTTTGTGACTCAGAAATTGCTTGACTGACTTCGCTATTTCTTTCCTCTTGGTTGATGGAATCGACAGAGTATGGGAGGATAGATTCCATTGAATGCCTAGCCACTGAAAGTTTGACTCTGGAGTGATCTTGACTTGGTCCTGTTTATCTTGAAGCCTAGATATTCCAGGAACTGATCACTTTCAGTGTTGCTCTGTTGCATTCCTCGACTGTTGAAGCCAGATCAACCAATCGTCGAGATACGCTACTACCATAAACAACCCCTTGCGATCTTAGTTGTTGAACTACTACTTCCGCCAGCTTCGTGAACACCCTGGGTGCTATGTTGAGCCCGAAAGGAACTACCTTGAAGGAGAATGTCTGGTCTCCTATCTTGAAGCCCAGATACGGACGGAAGTGTCTTGCAATAGGGATATGATAGTAAGCGTCTGTAAGATCGATAGAGGTGGTGACGGCCCCACGGGGAAGTAAGGTCCGCACCTGCGAGATCGTGAGCATCTTGAACTTGTCGCAGCGAATGGCTAGTTTAAGCGGGACAAGTCTAAGATTACCCTTCTTTTTTTGTGAGCCTTTCTTTGGCACGCTGAACAAGCGACCTTGAAATTTTTAACCTGTTGACTCTCGCTATAGCTCCTTTCTGAAGGAGATCCTCCGCATACTCCGCCGTCAATTCCTTGGAAGGAAGTTGGCGGAAAGGTCTGGATGGGGGTGGGCTCGCTAACCAGCTCCAACCCAGGCCTTTTGACACAATGCTCTGAGCCCACTTGCTGAAGTTTCCACCGGTGGCGAAAGTGAAACAGCCTCCCTCCTACCTGAAATTCCTCATTGGTTTTGGTAGCCTCCTCGCCTCCCCTGAAATGTTTGCCTCTATTAAAGGGACCTCCCGATCCTCTCCCACGAAAGGATCGCTTACTCTGCCTCCCTTACCCGAGCGGTCATACTTCTGGGAAGCTTGACCCTCGAAGACCTGATTGTAGGCTGGAGAGAGAGCGTAAGAGGTGGAGGGTTGAGGCTGAGGGGAGATAACATAAATCGCTGCGATTGAGCCTTTGAGGTAGAGGGTTGGGCTGTTTGCACCAAGGGAACAGCCGGAACCTGCTGAGAGAAGCGTGGCTGCTTCTTCTGGTAGGGCTGGAAACGTCTGGGTTTCCTTTGAGCCTTACCCTTTACCGGCTTGATCCTGTCGTCTTTTGGCCGTAAGACCCCAACGGTCTTTAAGGCTTTGGTTCAATCTCGTAGCCTCGCTTGAACCTCCTTCACCATTGCCTCTGGGAAGAGGTCTGCTACCCCAGATGCTTGACGTAAGCAACTTATTCGCTCGTGCCGAAGTTGTTGCTTCTTGTAGGACATGCTTCCTACAATTCGTCCTAGCAGTGGCGAACTCAAACATATCCGACTGCACCGTTTGAGTCAAAGATTTGGTAAGAAGCTTAAAGAGTGGCTCCGATCCATAGGCGATGGTAGCCACCTCGGTCATAGCCATGGAATTAATGGATTTGGCTACCGCGATTTGGAATCGAATTCCGCCTGAATAAGGCTATCGGGAAGCCTAGGTAGCTTCTCACCAAACTGCTCCATAGCACAGTCTGGTTTGAGTTTGCCAGCTGAGAAGGTGTTGGGTAAATCTTCCCACAATTCACCGGCTGAAGGAAGTAAAGGAGACGTAGGATCTGCTTCCTTCAGCTGAGGCATGGAATCCCCCTTCTGGGCTGCTGGAATGGTGGTAGTCGCGATCTTTGTCAAGAAAGGGAGCGGGGTAGTACTCTCTTCCACTCGTAAAGATCGTAAACGGACTCTTAAAAGGTTGGATTTTCGTATTGGAACACTCCATGTCCTCTAGACACCTGAGCCATTCTCTCTGAGCCTGGTCCTCGTGAATATAGGACTGTCTACTTTGGTACCTTATCGTCCCGAGTCATGGCTGAGGCGGTGAGCCTGGCGTAGCCGATGAACGGAGGCTGAAGGTCTTCCGGTAGAACTCGAAGTCTTCAATCCTCCGAGTTCCACATTCCGGGATAGAGATAAGCCCATCCTGGGAAGGGGGCGTATGACGCTACTCTCCAAGGGTTTATTCATTGAGAACGGAGGTAGAGTGTCATACGGGGGTAATTGGGCTCCACCTGTGCTGAAAGATGGAGAAGAGGCTAGTGGAGCTTGGCTAAGTCCGGCTATAATGTTGTCCTGGAGGTGATCCTATCAGACAACCGGGAGATTCATTTGTTCCATGCTGTTCTTCAGAGACCCAACCAGATCGCCCACTTGTTGCAACAGACCAGCGTTGGAGTCCAAAGCCGGAGCTGCTGCGGAGGTGGAAGGGTGGCTCTGAACTGGAACCAAAGGAAGCGGAACTGACGACTCCGCTGGAGTATGAGATCTCTCCCTGGAGGATTTACTCCTAGAGGAATTAGAGCCGGACCCAGAAGCCTTAGATCTCTCTGCTCCGGGATTCCTAGCCCGGAGACTTACGAGAGGAAGATGACGCCGACGCCGACTTTTTAGACGACGACGACGTCTTCGTCAAGGTTTTCACTGGTTGACCTTGACCTTGGGTCTAACGGAAGCGTCAGGAGAAGTATAAAGTTCATTACCCGTAAGCCTTGGAAGGATGGAGAGGTTGCAGGGTAGAAGATCCAGTGGCACCCAGGGTATCCCTTGGGTGTCCAACGTACTTACCTCGACCAACAGGTCGTCTACACCTACCATAGGTTCCACATTAATATCAAGCGTCGCGACTTCCGAGGAGATGTCCGCCTGGCCTTGGTCCGTCAACGAGGCAGTCAGCTGTTGCTGGATGAAAGCGATAGTCGGGGGCCCGCCTCTGCTGGGTCGACGTAGCCTGTAGCTTTGGCCTCCGGGGAAGAATTAGTACCAGCCAACTTCTTCTCAAGAATGTAGGGCATACCCTTGGCGGCGTTCTTCCCAAAACCGCCGACCCAGGCCCGCAGGGTTGCCAGTGCGGTATCCCTCACAGCCGGAGCCTGGAAGAGAGGGTATTGATTAGATTTTAAGATTAAACTTAAAACTAAAACCAATTTAAAAGCTTAACTTAAAATTATAGGGGCTACAAAACCCCATGAATTTTATCTTAAGTTAGGGATTAATGTAAAAACTTAATCACTATAACAAATGAAGACCAGTTAACGGAGTTGGAATACTTACCCCGTCTTAAGAGCTGGCTCACCAGATCATAACAGATGGTACACGTCTCGTGGTACCAGACCTGGATGTCCCCGTCGGAGCTCGCGCATGGAGCATGGGACCGGCAAACTTCATGTCCACATGGGTCTTGAAGTGTGGCGGCGCACCCCGGATGCTCACAGTTGGTGGTCTGTAAGTGAAAAGACACATGAGTATCTTAAAGACTCTCACTTACAGGCTAAAGGACAGAGGAACTCCGTTGCATGCCGGAGCTCGGAAAAAATTTGGGCATAACCCCTCCCTTATCGCCTGAAATAGGCTATAAACAACCCGGAGAGATCCGGTGAAACAGGTAAGGGAGGGGGGATGGTTTAAGGTAGCTTAAGATAAACTTAATAGTTTAACGAAATAGATCTTAAACCTATAAAACTCGAACGTACCGGACTAAGTCCAGTGCGTAGCGGAGTGTCGTAACTCAGTGAGACGGAGTGGTTAGAGGGACCAACTGGCTGCCCCGGTCCACCCTGTTGGGTGGACTAGCACCTTTCCGCTGGATGCCAGGTCTCCGGTAGTAAAGGAGCCCTAGTAAGGTGGGAAAGAGCGAGAGGACATACAGACTCGGGCTAGCAACGGAGCGACGGAG
>NC_087204.1:56929596-57019596 GCF_015104395.2 Macrobrachium nipponense | reverse complement strand
AGGCAGACAGTTTTAAGGAACACTGTCATTGTCTGATGAAGAGAAAGAGGGGGCCTCCAACCTAGCGCAGATGCGCTAGAGGCGAACAAATCGGACAGATAAGAGTGTCCGATGTGGGCATCGCCAGACATCCTCCAGACTCTACCAAGCTCGAAGCTCTAGCAAGTGGAGAGGAGTCAGCCAGGCGCCAGACGCCAAATTGTGCCAGTTTGGAACCAGGCGCGAAGCTACTTCCAGGCGCGAGGCGCCAGCCATGAGTCAGGCGAAAAGCGCCTTCCAGGAGTTAGGCGCCAACCAAGTGTCAGGCAGGTGCGAGGCGCCAGCCAGGCTCGAGGCGCCAGCCAGGCGCGAGGCGCCAGCCAGGCTCTAGGCTTCATCCAGGAAAGATCCATTTCAAAGGAAGCCCTGGTCTTCTTTGAAATAAGTGTGATCGCTAAAGCCCTTCATGAATAACTTGATGATTCCTTCAAACAGCTGAGAATTAAAAGCGCTTGAAGTGCGAGCTTTTATGAATTCTTGTTCGTTACATAACAATATGTCGTGAAGGACATATTAGCTGTAACTTACGGGAGATGCAACTCTGTGTTGACTTCCCTTTGCACGAAGGAGGTCAAGTTGACCTGCGAGAGATCCTTCTCTCTTGGTTTTACGTGTCTACGGATACGTTGCTGGGATAGGGAGCCGACACTGATCCTTAACTAAGTGAGTTAATTTTTATGTTAACATAGTTTTTTTTTTTCTTTGGTTTGTTTGAAAGGAGTTTGGGGATAGCTCTTTTCAAACTAAGCACAAACCCTCGTGTTAGGATCAGGTGATCGGGATCGGTGTTGTGCTCCTTAATTATGCCCCTAGGCATAGGTGTATTGTCATGTAAGTGGATAAGACCCCATTGACAAATGACCATTAGATTCTGTCGAGTAAGTGGATAAGACCCCATTGACAGATCTACAAGAACTCTTAGCCATAGGTCACATCCTCGCTGAGGCTCTTGAGACGAAGCAGACTACTAGCAATAGCTAGGGAAGTTTACCCTTCGTGTAAACACAGGACCAAGGCCAAGGTTTTATTTATTTATTACCTACAACGTATGTTGTTTACCTGTCTAATCAGTAATTAGCTGTCTCTTACCCTCCGCCAAAGGTGCCAATCAGCTAAGTATATATCTGACAGGGAAGTTGAATGTATGAAAATGATATTGTTATTGTACAATAAAGTTTCATACATACTTACCTGGCAGATATATACGATTGAATGGCCCACCCAGCCTCCCCTCAGGAGACATGTGGAAAAGAAAATCTGGTTCTAGAAGGTATGGTTCCTATTCCTGCCACCCAGCGGCGGGGCGGTAGATCACCTGACCTACCTACCTGTAGCGTGTGCCGCGAAATTCGAATTTCTATCGGGGACGACGGAGTCTATAGCTAAGTATATATCTGCCAGGTAAGTATGTATGAAACTTTATTGTACAATAACAATATCATTTTTCTATCATCATGGCAGGGGCAATTTTCTCCTGAACCAAATATGAGAGAATCTTCCTTTCTCTTCTGTCTTTATTTTGTTAATAACAAATCTCAATTTTGAGTTTAGGGAGCACAAAGGTACTCATTTTTGTATAGGAGCATACCTTCATATCTGAAGGTACTCATAGTTTTTACTTTTGAATTAGGATATGGCTTTTTGACTCAGCACAGGAATCACTGGTACTCTGCGAAATAGTCTATGAGAACCTTGTACCCTGCTATGGGTTCAACATCTGGTGACAGTATGTACTTACCTAGAGGGATCACACAGCAGGCAGGGATGTTCTGTGGATGCTTACCTACTGTTATGGTGGAAACCCCCACAGCTTCCCCACATCTCAGAAGGTGGTCATCGAAGAATCTGACAAAAACATAAACGTTACCGTGCCACCTGGCAGGGAACAAGTAATTACAGACCATCCACCTGTGTCAGCCAAATTTTATTCTTTTGTTTTATAAAAGTAACTTAGTAAGTAATTATATAGCTAACAGTTAGCCTCTCACAGCATCCTATATTCAAAACATTCGCGTGTAAGTGACGGCTGCAAAGCATGGTGACAGTTCCTGCCCACTGCAACGGGAGCTGGCAAGCGACAGAAGCCCACCGCATCCTTCTTATTCATGCTACGCATCCAACAAGACGTCATTATTGCTTCCCGAGTACATGTTGCCACTTTCTCATTTGCTTGCTGAAGTCGGTGATGTACCCGCTTTAGTTGTTTTTTTGTTAGTTGCATCGTATTGGTTGGCTTTACCTATATTAGTTTTTCTCTTCTGTTAGCTCAGATTAATAATATGTCTGATTCTAGTAGTACTTCCAATCTTTGCTATTGTAGTGAAGGCTGCAAGACTAAACTGACTAAGATGTGCTGTGATGCACACACGAGGTGCATTAAGTTTAGAGGTCAGGTGTGTTTGAGAGGAGCTTACATCTGATGAGTGTAAGGAATGGGATGATAGTAGGTGAAAGTTTTTGGAGTCTCACCATAATAGGTTGGAAAAGAATAGGATCTGCAAGGTGGCCTACTCCCACTCCAGTGCTCAGCTCCCATGCTTCTGAACCCGATGCCATTGCCAATCTAGAGTCTAGGATTAGCACCAAATTTGACAATAAGTTTAATCTAGTGTTAAGTTCTGTTGTAGAGTTGGGGGCTTCTCTTAGAGTCCTCATGGACAAAGTAGAAAAAGTGAGCAGTGATAAAATGCAAAGTGAAGTGTCAGTGAAGGAAGTAGTTGCCTGTCTTGTCGGCTCTCCTAGATGAAAGTCACTGTCCTGCTCCCCTACACCTGGGAGTAGACATACTGGAGGGCCAAGAGAGGCTGATGGGGTTTGCCCATGGGCTACCACCCCCTCTGTCAGTCCTGTTGTAAAGTCCCAGGATATGACTGACTACCGTTGGAAAGGCATGTCAGTGGATATGCACCGCTTATCATCCAGCTCCGATTTGGAGTCTGATCCTGGGTGTTGTAAACACTACGGGAACGCATTCAGGCCACTGAAAAGGCGTGTGCGTGATTCGGCTCTTGAGTCCCCAGTGCCAGTCAAGTGGCATAAGGAACTCAGATGACCTCACCCTTCCTTTGTGTAGCTACGGGGTTGACCCTTTAGTTTTGCTCCAGTTCAGTTACCTTCACTTCTGTGGGACTCACCTGTGCTGCCATCTCCCAAGGACTCCAAACATCAGAAGCTCTGTGCTAGGCACTCGTTACCTGAGCTTTCGGATAGGTGCGCTCCCATCTCCAGCAACCCCTGTAGGGGGTTAGTGCCACCAGTGCACCTCATTTGGTGCAATGTAGGCATTAGTTAAGGTTCTTTGCAGCGTCCCTTCAGCCCCTAGCTATGGCTACTTTCAATCCTTTTACTGTACCTCCGTTCATGTTCTCTTTCTTCCATCTTACTGTCCACTCTCTCCTAACAATTGTTTCATAGCGCAACTGCAAGGTTCTCCCCCTGTAACACCTTACAAACCTTTTACTGTCAATTTCCGTTTCAGCGCTAAATGGTCTTAGTTGTCCTAGGGCTTGGCACAATGCCAAAAATTTATATAAATCAAATCAAATCATATCCAGCAACTGCGCCCACCTGGCTCATGCACCACCAGCTCTCACTCCCATTCTGACTGCTCTCGCTTCGCACCTGGCCCACCTGCACCTGGCCCTTCCTTGGAGCTGCAACTCAGACCCCCACCTACTTCAGGACTCGTATCCCATCAGCAACAGCAGCCCATTGTTGCGGAATCAGATGACCCTTCTCCCATCCTGAGTTTCATTGGGAAAGCTCCTCCGTTGGAAGTTCCCTCTAAGATGGCTGATAACCTTTCACCGGTTTCTTCGGAGGACGAGGATGATGAGGGCCAGGACTTACTCAGTAATCTGCTTACAAGCCCTTACTGCATTTCCTTTTGGAGGGCTATCTGGGGTTCTTCACTTCTCCTACTCTAGCATCTCTTGCCTCCTCGTTCCTGCTGCCAGAGTCAGCAGGAACTCACTCTCCTTCCCAAGATGGTCTTTTCCACCTCCTCCAGGAAGGCTCTTAAGGTGTTCAAGGAGTGGCTCTCGATGAAGAGGGAGCAAGGGAAGGTGACGTTCGCTCATCCTTCTGTGCACCTCATCAAGAGGTATTGTAGGCCTTATGACACCGGAGAAAGCCCCTCCCTGGGAGTTGCTGCCTCCTCCCAAAGGGACTTCTCTAGTCTCATTGACTCGTCACGCTGTGCAGCCTTCGCCTCAGCCTGAGTTTTCTTCTCTTCGGCGGAGCTGGACAACCTCGTCAAGAGCTTATTTAAGATGTTTGAGGTGTTCAGCCTCCTCAACTGGATGGTAGGCGGTCTGATCAAGAAGATAGAGAATGCCACAGAGATGGTTGACTCCGTTTCTACAGATCTTTTGAGTGTGCTTTCATTTACGGACAAGGCCGTCCAAGATGGTGTGGCTCAACTTGCATTGCTCTTTACCTTCGGACTACTGAAGAAGAGGGATCTTTGGTGTTCTTTTGCGTTGAAGTAGACTCAGGACCTCCTGACTCAATCATCACGTGCCAAGCCTTCTGCATCAGCACCCTTTCGTCTGAAGTTCATCTCTCCTCTCCAACAGCACCCCTTTAGTGTGAAGAGACCCCAGTCTCTCTCTAGATCCTGATCCAACCTGCACTTCCACTCGAAGTCCATCAAGAAACACTCCATCGCCAAGTCTCAACCAAAGAAGTGAATAGGAAGTCCTTTGTGTCCCAGTAGGAGCCAGGCCCTTTGAGGAGAAGTGGTCTCACAGAGGAACAGAGCCATGGGTCTTCAGGGTATTAAAGGAGGGCTACTGCATCCCTTTCTCGGAGACCTCTCCTTACATTTCCTCGCCCATTGCATTGACGGCTCACTCTAAAGAATCAGAAAGACACTTGGCCCTTTCAAGGGAAGTATCATCCTTCTTTCTCAAGAAGGCCACAGAAGAAGTAGTACTAGAGGTCTATTCCCAGGGATTTTACAATCGACTGTTCATAGTTCCCAAACTGTCAGGGGGCTGGAGACCAGTACTGGATGTAAGCACTCTCAATCGCTTCATAGTAAAGACCAAGTTCAGGAGGGAAATGAGCCAGTCATTCATCTGGGCAATTGGATGATCACCCTAGACATGCGGGATGCTTATCTGCACATTTCAGTCCATCCAACGTCTAGAAAATACCTAAGGTTTGTCTTCCAAAGGATGGTCTTCAAGTTTCAGTCCCTCTGTTTCGGTCTTTTCACAGCACCTCAAGTATTCTCTCGAGTTCTCTCTCTTCTCGCAAAATGGCTTCCTCGCAAAATGGCTTCACCAGGGAGGCATCAATATCAGCTTGTATTTAGACAGCTGGCTTCTCCGTTTGCTGTCGAAGGAACAGTGCACGAAGGACCTTCTGACAATGCTTCATCTCTCCCAAGAATTGGGAATCCTGCTAAATCTCCAGAAGTCCCAGTTGGTACCATCTCAGGAGATTCTTTATTTGGGGATGATTCTCAACTCTCAGACTTCTCAAGCTTTTCTGTCCCCAAAGAGAATAACCAACTGCACTCACTAAATCTCCAAGTTCCACCCTCTCCCATCATGCTCAGATCATCAGTGGATGAGTCTGCTGGGAACGCTTTCTTCTATTGAGGCCTTCGTTCCGTTGGGCAGGTTACACTCGAGAAATCTTCAGTTCTTCCTCAAGACCAACAGTGATGGGAAGACTCAACCCGGACTCAACGATTTTTCCTATCACACATGAAATAAAATCAAATCTTGAATGGTGGCTACCAGAAAGAAGATATTCACAGAGGAAATCCTTTCTTCCCCCCCAAAACCCGACCTGGACTTTTACTTGGATGCTTTAGATCTGGGCTGGGAAGCCCTCCTAGGGTCTCGGGAGGTCTCTGGAACTTTGTCTCTAGAGAAAATGAAGCTCCACATCAACATCAAGGAGTTGAAGGCCATTCACCTGGGCCTACATCAGTTATCGTTCATGTAAAACAAGACGGTGGTTGTACATGCAGACAACATTACAGCCTTGTCTTACATCAAGAAACAGGGCACGCACTCCTTTTCTCTCTGTCAGATGGCACAAGAGTGGGCTCATCAACATCATGTATCACTCATCACCTGCTTCATTCCGGGGAAATTAAATGTCCTGGCAGAAGAGTTGAGCCAGAAGAGGCAACTGCTTCCCACCAAGTGGATGCTGGACGACAGAATTTCCTCCAACCTGTGGAGATTGTGGGGTAGACACCTAATAGACTTATTCGCAACGCAACATCAAGGAACAACTGCCTTCCTCTCTTCATTTCCCCAGCCCCGGACCCTCGGGCATGGGTGACGGACGCACTGCTGATCGATTGGTCGGACCTGGATCTATATGTATTGCCTCCCTTCAGCCTGATTAAGGTAGTTCTGAACAAGTTCGTCTCCCACAGCAATATCTCAGTGACTCTGGTAGCTCTGTTCTGGCCCAAGAAGGAATGGTTCCCAGAACTTCTAAGTCTTCTGGGGAACTTCCCGCGACTGCTCCCCCAAAGACCGTGGCAACTCAGACAACCGCATTTCAGAAGGTACCACCAAGGGTTGTCCACGCCCACTCTGACAGGCTTCAGACTGTCAGGAAACTTGTCAGAACAAAGGGATTTTCAAGAGCAGCTGTGGAAGCTATTGCAAGGTGCTGACGCCAGTCTACTAGCAATATCTATCAGTCAAAGTGCCAGTCTTCCATAGATGGTGCTTCAGACATCACATGTCGTCTTCTGAGACATCTGTTACCCAGATCACTGATTATCTCCTCTAAGAACCTCTAAGATCATTTCATCCTCTACAATTAAAGGATACTAAGCCACGCTTTCCTCTGTGTTTAAGCGTCGTAATCTGGAGCTTTCTACGGATCAAGATCTTCATGACCTCATGAAATCTTTCGCCCCTTCCAAGCAGAAGTCGACAGTGGTTTCCTGGAACCTGGCCATAGTATTGAAGCAACTTACAGGCCCTTCTTTGGAACCCCTCAAGTCTGCCTCTCTCAAGGATGTTTTACATATAACACTGTTTTTATTAGAGTTAGCTAAGGCTAAACGCATGAGTGAGCTACACGTGATTGATAGGAAAGTCAGATTCTTGCAAGGCGACGCAGTCTGCTCCTTCAACATGGGCTTCCTAGCCAAGAACGAGGATCCTAATAAGCCATGGCCTTGGTCTTTTCGAATAAGGAACCTAACAGGTATCATGGACTTTGACAAAGAAGAGAGAGTTCTCTGCCCAGTCATAGCACTGAGGTGTTACCTGGAGAGAATGGAGAAGATCAGGGGATCCTCTGGTGTTTGGTCAAGAATGGCCTCTTGTTCTTTATCATAGATCTAGTATCTGAAGCTCATTCCCAGGTACAGGAGGGATCGCTTTGTTTGCTAAAAGTGAGAGCTCATGAGGTCAGAGCTGTGGCCGCCTTTCTCTCCTTTAAACATAACGTGTCTCGGCGATACTTCAATCAACATTTTGGAGGTGTAGTAAATCGATATTCGCGTTACATTATTTGAAGGAAGTAGAAATGGTGTTAAAAAATTGCAGTACCCTTGGCCTGTTGGTGGTGGCTGGCATAGTATTGGGTGAGGAAGCATAGGAGAGACACGATCTCTATCCTATCTCTTTTCTTTGGGTCAAGGATGTCGAGTTATGGGGAATCTGGGGGTTACCTGTACCTGGAGGACCCACCAGTCGTTTGGTTGGTTATTGTCTATTGTGTTTTTGTGTAATAATGTAAGGTGACAAATTGTTTCTCTGGTCTTGTTACTTTGGTACTGTGCCCAGGGCAAGGGGCATGAATATTTTGTCTTGAGTCTTTTCAGCGGTCAGGCAGATCACCTGCTGCAAGACTCCCCCCAACGTAGAGGCGACTCCTGGCTCACTGCCACGCCACTACAGGTTAAGATGAGTACCACCAAAGGCAGCATCTCCTGCTGTAGCTCTCCTACCAGGTAAGTAAGTGACAAACACTGAGCAAGTGTTAGCCATTCCTCTAGTTCTCAATATAACTTTCTTTGAATGCATTGAGTTAATTTAGTCCATTCATCCCAACCCCCTTGCAATGAGGGATTCAGCTAAATAGTAATTACTTGGTAAGTTACTTTTATAAAAATTATATTTTTATAATAAAATTTAGTAATTACCAAGTTATTACTAAATCAGAGCCCGCCCTCCTCCCCTCTGATTTTCGTGAACTTAGCGGCAATAAATAAGAATGATGTGGTAGGCTTCTGTCGCTTGCAGCTCCCGTTGCGGTGGGTGGGAACTGTCACCACGCTTTGCAACAGTCACTTGCACATGAATTTTTTAGGATACTGTGCGAGGCTAATCATTAGCTAAGTAATTACTTGGTAAGTATATTTTAAAACTTCATTATATTATAGAAATATAATTTTATTTTGAATGTTGTTCCCATCTAATGGTGTGAAGATTTAAGATAACTTTAACAGTATCCCAATAATTTATTTTATCGTAAATATTTTTGTTTCCTAAAAGTGAATTTACAGTCAAGAATGATACAAATTTTCTCTCATAGACTGGCCCCAACCCTCATATTTACCATGCATCTAGTCTTTTCTTTGAAAAGCTTGGGGATGATACATTGTCTCTTGAAGGTGGGCCTTTATTACAAGTTGGAGTAACTAGGACAACTAGTCTTTGTTCTCATTAGTACACAATTGAGTTTGTGTAAAATAAAATTTTTGCTTTTGTTTAGAAATACCTCCAAAGCTTTTTAAATAATTGTAATGTTTCCTGACAACCAAGTTCTCAATTTATATTGTGTTCTTGTTTCCCAACCCTGTAAACTGGGTTAGTTTGACAGTAGAATAGCTCAGGAACTGTAAGTTAGCTTGTGACTTTCCTTAATCTTGCCAGTTCACCATCAGTGTATTACTGTATCTGACTGATGGTACCCCAGTGGTAATTGTATCAATTTTGGATGGTCCACTTTTTCAGTGTATGGGCTTATAAAAAAAAGTGTACCAATAATATATATATATATTTTTTTTCTTTAATCTTTAGTTTTATTGAGATCTGAGTGCCAGATAATTCAGTTGTTAATGTTTAAGAATTTAAAGTAGTACTTTACTATATCACATATATGTACAGTATATTTAATTGAAAGGCAAGAATACTTAGTATGGATAGGGATAATTTATCAAGTAGTATCTTGTTAATTGGTTGTATGGATATTTCTTGTCATTACTGGAATGTTTGTTACTTGTTAATTGAAGCATTTTCTTTCTTTAAATAAAGCTTTTCAACTGGAGTATTACATCATCTCATGGGGATGCCAGAGTGAATCTTGAAACATGGAGTCAATGGCAAGAGTTAATGGTGGACGGAAAGGAGACACCTGATCCTATTCCTACAAGATTTGATTGTCATTACTTCAACTGCTTTAATGTTTACCGTTGTGGTCGAGGGGGCCACCAGCAACTTTCTGTGTAAGTTGGGTTTGCTTCCTTAATGATATTATTTCTGTCTGAGAATTATTACTTTGAATGTTTTATTTTTGGAATTATTCCTTAAATGTTTGTATAAATTTTGTTTGTTCCTACACAATGTTTTGCATTTAGGACTTTGCAGGACCCACCCTGAACTGCAGAATATTGCCAATGAAGTTTTACAATCAGTGACTTTGCATATAAAGTGGGCTTAGCAGTCTGTAAAAAGATAACAATAAAAACAAGCTTGTCTGTACACACTATACATACTTTTGGTCCTTTAGAAAAGGGATTGCTTACTGTGAAGCTGGAACACAACCGTTAAAACTTGAACAAGGTGGTTAAGGAGTAAATACTGTCCAGTAAGCGGGGAGACCCTCCAATCTGGATGTAAACATTCCACTTTGCTTTCGGCCGTCATGCGATGCAGACGTGCTTTCATAAACTCTTGCCTGACTGTTGTTAAACTCGCTTTTCCCGGTGTGATCTTTTCTTTTCTCCTTTCAAGGATCCTCTGAAGTAACATAACATTCTCCCTTCATCCCCTTCCTGTTTTATGTATGGGATGGTACTCTTATTCACACTGTAAGTGGCAGCTACAGGGGCATACCCTTTCCCTTCCCTCAACATTTCCAGAAGTGCTACCTTCTCTTGGAGCGTCATGACTTTCTCTGGCGCTTAGGCTCTTTGCCAAAAGCCTTAGAAGGAACAGTGTGTTTAGGAGGCATCATAGGGCACAATCCAAAAAGATATGCAAAGACAGCACCCATACAAAACGCACGAACATTAGGGGAATACACACTGAACTTGGAAGTTTTGCAGAGACGCTGGGACATTTCACGTTTTGTATACAGTACTGTACTGGGTACGGCGCATAACAGCATTTATATTTTGTGCATCATGTACAGTATGACCCCCATAATCATTGGGATTAGGGACCACAACTAACCTTGTTAAGCAAAAATCCATGTCCAGTTTTTATCCTCTAAAAATCGTAATACATAATTGGCTATTTAAATAGTTCAGACACCAAAGACCCACCTCTAAAATTGCTTTTATCTGCCTATTTTAATGGTTCGAACACCAAATATACCTGAAACTATCATCCTAAAATCCTTTAATATAATTTCAGTCATTCTTACACCATTACCCTTAAAAATATATGGCTTAAAACTATGCATGAAAACTACACTCGAGGCCCCTACATTCAGTCACAGCCATTTTCTCTCATATAGTATTGAAGCTGTTCTGTTTTATTTTTTCAGATAGGTGAAACATTGGGAATTCATAAGTATAGTTAAATACTGTACAGTACTTAGGTATTTAAATATGTATTTAAAAATTACCAAATTATAAATGAAATCAACAGTAATGAAATATTCTCTTATGTTGAAAAAGAAACCCACAGATCATGTTGAAAAAGAAACCCACAGATCTTCAGAAGAAAACTGAAAGAAGTTTTTGTTTGATTCTCTTTTATATGTACATGCTACAATGGTTTATTTATTTTCAAATATTAATATCAATGTAAATCCATTATGTTATTTCACGTGTTAAAAAGATCGTCCCAACATTTGCAATGTTTACTTTCTGAGAATCAGCTGATTAAGGCTTACTACTACCAAAAGAATTGAGAAAATAATTTTTTGGTTGCTAAAAGAGACTAATGTATTAATGGAATTATTATTTTTTTATTTTGTACATAAAAGTTTATGATACAGTAAGTCATATTTCATTGAGAGAGAGAGAGAGAGAGAGAGAGAGAGAGAGAGAGAGAGAGAGAGAGTTAAATAAATCTTAGTTTACCAGATCACTGAGCTGATTAACAGCTCTCCTAGGGGTGGCCAGAAGGATGAGATATTTTTATGTGGCTAGGAACCAGTTGGCCTCCTAGCAACGGGACCTACAGCTTATTGTGGGATCCGAACCACATTATGGGAGAGAGAGAGAGAGAGAGAGAGAGAGAGAGAGAGAGAGAGAGAGAGAGAGAGAGAGAGAGATACTGTCAAATGAAAATAGTATAGTAATTAGTGAATATTGCTCTATGAAAAACTTGCGAGTTAGTGAATTTTCTGCTATATATTTGGAGATAAGTTCCACAGAAAAATTTGTAATTAACTGAAGCTGCAATTGCTGATCCACATACATTGGACCTCCTTATTCCAGGCAATGCACACCAGACCTCCCCCCCCCCCCCCCCCCCCCCCCATGCAAATACTGAAAACCCCTCAGAATTGCTCAGAACTGCCTATTTTCTTAGTTCAAACACAAGAAAGCCCCTTTATAAATGCTTTTACCCAAATATTTTAATAGTTTTATCACAAAAAATGCATTTATTCATGAAATTGATATAAAAATACAGTAATTAGTGAATTTATCTCAGCGAAAAATACCAGGAATAGGCGACTTTCCCAGTAATAATGGGTAGATATGGTCCATAGAGAAACCTGCAAATAGGTGAATCTGCGAATGTAGAGAACATGAATAAAGGGGCCCCACTGTACTGTACTGTGCATACTATACCTTTTATTGCTATTTTGCTGTGTTGTAAGTTTATTTTGAAATTATATTAAAGTGTTTTAGGATGATAGAAGAGCATATCTAAAATACATGGGTTGTTTGTAGAATGATGGGACTACCTCTGAACAAAATGTTAGGTTTTTTATGTCTGCAGAATCTGTCCCATCATTCTGCTTTCATTTTACTGTATTTTTGTGACTAAATACAGTATACGTATGTACCTTTTTAATAATAAAAAAAATAATTTATACTAATTTTCAAATAGTAGTACCTTGGCATACGTAAGTCCCAGCTTACAAAAAATTCAAGTTACCAAAGCAAATACGAAGATTTTTTTGGCTCTACATACGAAAATAGTTCGAGTTACGAAAGGTTGTTGCTCTAAAGTCCCGAGATTCGCCCGGACCGCCGATAACAATTTTAAAACTCACGCGCCGCCAACTGATTAGACTCGCACCATCCTCCCGCTCTCCCATTGGTTCCTGATGCTAGTCACCACCATAAGATCCTGCTCTCCTATTGGTCAGCATCTCTCCCATCGTGCTCTACGTAAAGGCATCCTTCGCCCACTGCTTTGCACCAGCGTTTGTGTACGCACGCGGAATTTGTTCATTCTATACAATTTCGTTTATTAACATAAATTCGTGTTGTGTGAGATCTTTAGTACATATACAGGCAGCCTGCAGTTAACGGCGCAATCGCTCAGCTGTGAATCGTTTTACGGCTGTCAAAAAATATTCATTAAAAAAATAAGGCATTTAAAACTTTTTGTAACGGCTAATTTAAAATGGTGCAAACATTGCGACAATTGCACGTATGATTTTTTCGGAAGAGTTACCGCGCGGACGTAAGGAAAAAGTTTTTTACATAAATTCACCATAAATCGAAATATTGTGCTAGAGACTTCCAAGTTGCAAAATAAAGGTAAATGATTGAATATTACTAAAATATAAGAGTTTTAGCTTACAATTGCGTTTTTCGATCATTTCGGTAGTCAAAGTTGACCGAAGGTTGAAATTTTGGCACATCGTTATTTATATGAAAATATTTCAAAAATGATAAAAGCTACAATCATGAGTATTTTTTTTGTTGTATTCTACATGAAATTGCACACATTTTCATATATAATACTTTATGTAACGGCTAATTTGAAATAGTGCAAAAATTGTGTCAACGTGACTAAATAATTTTGAGATATGTCACTGATACTTTTTAGTGCGATAAGAAAGAAATTCGCGCTTGCGCGCCTGCGTAACGATTGTAAACAAAACAACGCCTTGATCCGTGAGCTCTCAGCATCCCCCAAGGCACATGATTCAAAAGTTTACGTCTGGTAGGCATATAAGTATTTTTCCGCGTATTTTTAAAAAACTTTTCTATGTCGATGTAAATTATGTCCAGTTGGCACCCGACAATTTATCTCGACGTAAAATATGTCCAATAGGCGTTTAAGGGTTAAAACAATAATTTTAAGAAAAATTTTATTTTCCTTTCATAAAAATTTTTTTGTTTACCAAGCTTGTACGGCCAATTCTCTGCTACTATTTCACCGGCCGACGCAGGTCGAACCCAGAAAAGGGATTTTGACAAAGGAAAAATATATTTCTTGGGGAAGACCTGTGTCGCCCGGTGAGCCCATCCCTCTCTTTTCCTTTTTCCTACCCTTTAGCTGGCCCAAGCTTGGGTGCGTATTTCAGGAATGAGGGTTTCTGGGAGAGGTAGTAGTAGCAAGCGGAAGGTAGACGTTGTAACGACACCTCTCTAGAGAGGGATATTGAGAGAGGAGACTTCTAATTGGCAAAGTATTTGTGGTAGTGGCTTCCACTCGCCCCTGTGCTATACCGACACCCAATGAGGTGAGCGAGCTGGGGGTAGTAACTCCAGCATTCCATATGGCTTTTTTCTCTGGTATATTTAGTAGTTATTTATACCTAGAAATGAGTGCTATAGGAACATTTCACCAGGCGACAGAGGTCTTCCCCCAGAAATAGATTTTTCCTTTGTCAAAATCCTTTTTTTCATGTTCTTTCTTGTGAGCCGCCGCCATGCTGCTCTTCCGAAAATGTCGAGTTAAAAAAAAGTGCAAATTAGCGATCGATTTGTTGATTTGTTCCGACACGAATACAAACCCTCGGTCCTTTAACAATAGGAAGTAGCTAGCGGCAGCTGGAACGGTCGTAAACTTCGAACAAGGGGAGAACGGTAGTTAACTGCTTGTCCGACAGTGCACGCGCCCACGCGCCTGAGAGGTGAAGAATCACATTTGCTTTCGGCAGCGGGTGTGAAGGACGTGTTCGTCATCGCTCTCTGCCCGCTTCATCGTCGTATGCTTTGTTTATATTGTGTTTTCTACTAACGGTTTGTTTGAGTTGGAAATGAAACTGTAAGTACTCTGTTTTAATTTTCATTACTTAACCCTCTTACGCCGAAGCGGTAAAAAAAAAATTGTCTCCCGTGTGCCGGAGCTGTTTCAGAGTGAGCGCGGAAGCGGAAAAAATATTTTTTTCAAAAAATCACAGCGCGCTTAGTTTTCAAGATTAAGAGTTCATTTTTGGCTCCTTTTTTTGTCATTGGCTGAAGTTTAGTATGCAACCATCAGAAATGAAAAAAATTATCATTATCATATATAAATAATACGATATATGATAGCGCAAAAACTAAATTTCATATATAATTGTATTCAAATCGCTCTGTGCGCAAAATGGTTAAAGGTAACAAGTTACTTTTTTTTCGTTGTAATGTACACTAAATTGCGATCATTTTGTATAATAACACATTGTAAAACAATAAAAGCAACACAGAGAAAATATTATCACAAAATAATGCATGAATTCGTAACGCACGGACGTAAACAAATATTTTTTTCAAAAATTCACCATAAATCTAAATATTGTCCTAGAGACTTCCAATTTCTTTCAAAATGAAGACAAGTGATTGAATATTACTATACTGTAAGAGTATTAGCTTACAATTGCAGTTTTCGACCATATCTGACGAGTTGAAGTTGACCGAATGTCGAATTTTTTTATATATATATATTTTTTATATGCAATTATTTCGGAAATAAGAAAAGTTACAACCTTCAAATATTTTATGTTTTATTCTACATGAAATTGCGCACATTTTCATATATAAAACTCTATGAAATGCCTAATATGAAAAGGAGCAAATATTCCGAGAATGGAACGTACGCATTTCGGAGATTTGTGGCGGAGAATCCGCGCGTGGAGGGAAGGAAAGTTTTTTTTAAAATTCACCATAAATCTAAATATTTTGCTAGAGACTTATAATTTGTTTCAAGATGAAGATAAATGACTGAATATTACTAGAACTGTTTACGAGTTTTAACTTACAATTGCATTTTCGACCATTTCCGTAGAGTCAAAGTTGACCGAACTTGGTTTTTTTCTAATTTATTGTTTGGATTTTTATAAGAAAGTAATTTCAAAAATGAGAAAAGCTACAACCTTCAATTATTTATTGTTGTATTCTACATGAAAATAAAACCTCATGTAACGGCTAATTTAAAATGGTGCAAACATTACCACAATCGCACGTATGATTTTTTCGGATGAGTTACTGCGCGGACGTAAAGAAAATGTTATTTTTTTCATAAATTCACCATAAATCAAAATATTGTGCTAGAGACTTCCAATTTTTTGCAAAATGAAGGTAAATGCTCCAAATATTAACTAGAAGAAATTAGCGTTTTATTCTTACAAATTGCGTTTTTTGACCATTTCGGAGAGTCAAAATTTGACCGAAGGTTGAAATTTTGGCAATTATCGTTATTTATATGAAAATATCTCAAAACTGATAAAAGCTACAACCATGGGTTGTTTTTAGTTGTATTGTGCATGAAATTGCGCACATTTCCATATATAAAACTTTATATAACAGCTAATTTTAAAATGGTGCAAAACATTACACAATGCATGTATGATTTTTTTCGGAAGAGTTTACCGCGCGGACGTAAGGAAAAAAGTTTTTTCATAAATTCACCATAATCGAAATATTGTGCTAGAGACTTACCAATTAGGTTGCAAAATTAAGGTAAATGATTGAATATTACTAAAATATAAGAGTTTTAGCTTACAATTGCATTTTTTGACCATTTTGGTAGAGTCAAAGTTGACCGAAGGTTGAAATTTTGGCAATTATCGTTATTTATATGAAAATATCTCAAAAACTGAACCCAACCTAGCCAAAGTAATGTGTGTTAACTACGGCTTCAGAGTTTAAGAAGTCGCCAGTTGTCAGCGACTCCGCACAGAACTAAATTAAGAGCTCTTCCTAACCATTTTCTACAGGATAGGATGAGTAGTACTTCTTGCCCCAAGATTGTGTCTGCAGACACGTATGGCCCTAGCGAGCAGCAGATCTCATATGCCATCTTCACATCTCGCAGGGAATGTGAAGTGAACCCAGAGTTTGCTTCGCCTAAAAACATTGGTATCAGGATGTTTTTGCTGAGTACCTGCTCTGATGAAATGCTTCCGAGGCCGCAGCCCTCCACCTCGTGAGCATTCGGGGGGGGGGGGGGGGGGAGAGATAAAAAGATTTCAAATCTTTGTGCAAACACAATGAAAGGAGGCATTTTTTGAAAGAAACTCCTTAACCCTAAAACCAGGGTGGTACTTCGATATGGGCAAGTCTGGTCTTTTTCGGAAACACTGCAGATTGCCCGATTGACTTCGACTTTCTTGATTTTAAGTAGATAAAACTTGAGAGACCTGACAGGGCACAGGACTCTCTCTGGCTCCTGCCCACTAACTTGTGCCATCCTTGCTTCCAAGATCCTGGCCCAAGGACAAAAAGGGTTTCCATTCTTAGGCCATAACGAAAGGCTTAGAGAGCACACCTCCTTGTGTTCTCTAAAGCCAAAACTTGTGACGATGGCTTAAAATCTCACTAACCCTCTTTGTCGTATCTAGGGTGGTTAGAAGAAGGCCTTCCTGATCACATCAAGAAGTTAACAGGCAGGAGAGGTTCGAATGCTTTGACATCAAGAACTTCAGACTACGTCTAAGTTCCATATTGAAAGCTTCGATCCAGAAATGCACAGTCGTACTAAAGTCAGGTGAACGACCAGTGACCAGGTCAGACGAATCAAGGACAGCAAGGCTGTACCCTGAAGACCAAAAGGCACTATTCTTAGCTGAAGGATGAGTGTCTGGACTGCCTGGGCGATTCAATCTAAGCAAACCTTGGGGTGTATCAACGCAACCCAACGTCGTCCGCAATCGACTTCGTCAATAAGAAACTCAGGGCTACTATATGTCGCCTGATCTCGCACGAGTGTCTGACTCCGAGAAAACAGGCGAGACAAAAAGTAGATGGTGAGCTAGAATCGAGATTCCACAGACCTCAATGATCGTGAAGGTCTTTTTGGGGGGTTTTTGTTTGTTTGACAGATGCAAATCTGTTCCAAACAACATTCTCTGTTGTCTGTTCGCACTGGCAGAATTTTCAAAACTCTCGGCAACGCTAGACCACTGGTAGTTCAGGTGATCTCCCCCACTTCCCGTGGCGCTGGTATTGGAACTATTTCCGTTTTTCCTCAGATTTTCTCTGAACCCTATCTCCTGAGGGGAGGAGGGTGGGAATTTAATCATATATACCTGCCAGGTAAGTATGCACAAAACTTTATTGTATCATAACAATATCATTTTTATGCATGACACTTACCTGGCAGGTATATATATAGCTGATTGACACATTTGGAGGTGGGTCACAGACAGCAACATCGTCATAATTCAAAAATTAACTAATTTTAAAATTATTTATTAAGTTCCTTACCTGCTAAGGTAGCTGACTTCGTAGGTCCTGCCTCTTAGCCTGCTAAACCTTAGTAGCTCTCAACTAGGATGTGACCTGTTTGTTGAGAAAGCTAACAACAAGGGTCTGACAACTGGACGGGACCAATTTGTTGACAGGAAACCCTAGCCCTCTCTTACCAGGGGCATTCATGCTAGAATAAGTTAGACCACCTGAACCACACACAAAGCTAACGTAACACATTACACTTCACATACTGAAGAGGAAATAAACCATATCAGAACAAACCATTAAAAAAGGAACACCACTTAATTAAAATACCTAGCATGTTAGTAATCTATCGTTGCTGCCGTCGATCGAGATGATTCGTACGGACTTTTGCAATCCTGTAACGAACCTCTAGATGATCGTTTACATTCTACGCCTGTCGTTATAATAGGCTCTTTCTTTCCGTAAACTCCAGCAGAGACCGAGAGAAGATACTTCTTAAGATATGAGAGAGCTGTGGAATATCAGAGTTGATGTGGACCACTGGTTCCAAAACTCGTTTTCGAGGACTAAAGGGACGACCGAATTGCATTTACTTCTTTCAGATTAAGATCCAGGACATCTGAAACACTATCCAGATGTACGGCACCTTCTTTCTATCATGACGCACTGAGAGATGTTCAGAATAATTCCTAGATCTTGAATAATATTTCAGTTTTTTCCCGGTAGGAAAAAACTGTGGTTCTGAATTGCAGTCTATTCGGGGAAAGAAACTTCTTCAGGAAGGAAATGGTCCCCAGCGAAGCTCCATCCATTCCCTCCCCGAGTATGCTTACTTCCCTATAACGGGCTCGCGCTTTGCCCAAGCAGGAGAGCATATAAAAGTGCAATGTTGCGGTAGACTCGCAGTTCTATACCGTGCGGTAACGAGCACCGAAAGGATTAAGAGATAACTCTGTTGAACATAGTAAGGCAAAACTAATGCAACGTTTATCATTCACGTAAGAAATCCCCTCAATCTTAGGTTAGGCTAAAGTCCGTGATTGTAGGACAGAGATACAGTTAGTCAGTCAATACCGCAGGAGAGACGTAACCGCCAGCACAGAGATACGGTTAGTCAGTCAATCCCGCAGGAGAGAGAGACGTAACCTGCCGCGCATGACAGCGCACGATCTGTTACTGGCTCGGTTGGAACTTGGACAGTCAGACACAGCAGCAGCCAGCAGCTTACGAACGTCGTCTCTTAACTTTATGTCTGGGTTGCCAGCTACCCTATTCTATGAAGAAATAGGTCCGTTATTTTTTGAACAAAAGAGACTCTCAAGCTGGTATATTTAAGCGAAACAGAAAACGCTAAAATATATAGATGCGTTTGTGTCGTCAGAACACTACCATACAACGGTAAAAGATAAATCGGAAACTCCTGGAAGGCTGCAGGAGTGACGATTAAATGTCCTTAAAATAGTAGACAATAGACCTCTCAGTTGCCATCCGAAGATGGTAACTACAGCAAGCGTGTATGACTTGAACCAACCAGTAGTAAAATAACGCAAGGCAAAAAAATTTTATTATATCACAATAAAGTTTGTTCATACTTACCTGGCAGACATATATATAGCTGAATTCGGAATACAGCTACATACATATCTGACAGGCAAGTTTCATGAACAAAACTTAGAGAATCGAAGCGACAGCTCAAGCTTCTTAAGATACTGGACATAAGCGTTCATTGAGAAGTCTACAAGTCTATTTTTCTTGTACGAGTCTGCGAATGAGGAAGGAGAGCTCTTCCGAACCTTGTCCTTATTCGCTTACGCAATATCAAGTTAATGAGATGTTTGTCAATGAGAACTAACCCATTAACGGTACAGAGAGATATTTTGTCAATGAGGGGAGACCCACTTACTTGACAAAACGATAGTATATTGTCAATGGGGGAAAGTCACTGAATTGACAAAACGTAATCCAGGAAGTCGAGCTTTTATTTTATTTTTCGATTCCCGTCTCAAACAAGGAAGGGACAAGAATCCTGTTAAGAGACTGGGCTTACGGTAGGTAGAACGACGATGCTCAATCGGCATGGAAGTCTCGACTAGAAACTAACAAATCTATCATCTGAAAAACCCTTTCAGATGGTCTCAAAAGCTTTAAATTTATTGGCAGTATGGCAAAGGAAGTCCTGTCTTGCGCTTTCCTGAAGAGCGTCCTTTTGATGAGTGCCTTTGCAAGAGTCCTACTGAACGTTGCCGAAAATCCTGACGTTCAGGACGTCGAGCCTTTACATAACCCGTAACTGTCTTATCTCAAAGTCTTGACTGAGGTAGAGAAAACGAGATCTTCCCTTGAGCTTTCCTTAACTCCATCCACCTTTGCGAAAAGCAATATAATATTGACAGAGACCTCTTGAATTCACGAAAACCCGAGGTCTTGCTGGGTTCGAAGACGAAGTTCTGTTCACTTTCTTGAGGCTCAAATCTTAAAACAAGAGCTTGAAGAGTTCAAACAGAAACGTTCTGGTGCGCGCTCGGCGTCCACTGGCGAGGACGCTCGGCGTCCTGGTGCGCGCTCGGCGTCCTGGTGCAGCGCTCGGCGGCCTCACTGGCGAGGACGCTCGGCGTCCACTGGCTGGTGAGTGTCGGTCCATCCGAGCGTCCTGTTCAAGCCGATCGTCCAAATAAGCGTGCAGAAAAGCGTCACGCTCCTGACAGGCGTCAAAACAAGCGAGAGAAACTGCCTTCTTTTTCATATTTCTTGGTGAAAGAAGTACACGTGATCAGGCAACTTTCGCCTTCTTACTTCTCACTGAAACACATAACGAGGGAGAGGGGACGTGAAGCGTCCTCTTCTATAAAGCTTCTTAGAGGGCGCGAGTCCTTCCGAGAGCTCCAACCCTTGTGCGGGGAGGACGCCTCGGAGGACGAGAAGCAATCCTTCAGGATTCGTGCATGTGCAACGCACTTGGCAGTCTGGGGATTTTCATCAGAAACTGCCGAAGGACACGCCAGATCGGTGGGGTTCCCCTGTAACACCCTCCTTCGGCTTTCGACATGTCCTCTCCCTTGGTTCTGGGAGTTCGACAGAGGTCTAGACCTAGAGGCGTTATAAGGCCGATCTGACGCACCCCTCCACTACCACAAGGGGCACTGTCACTGCACTTAGCCACTTCACTATTGCTCTCTAAAGCAAGCACTTTCGATTCTAAGTTACGAATCGAAATAGTATAAGAGAAAGGGCAATAACCTCCCCACAGACACTGTTTTAGGGCCCGAAGGCAACATTACAGGTTAGGCGTAACAAAAACAGAAGTAGAACTCTTCACAACAATGAAGGAGAGCGATCACCTCTCGCAGACTAGTCATAACCCGTAGGCCATACTACAGCGTTAGGCAAAATAAAGTCTACCGGAAGGTTATTGGCAGTATCACTACCCTGACTTTTGTAATTGATTAATTGCGTACATACTAAACAAACTTTTCCTTACGGAATTAGACACATTACTGATTAACTGCGTACATACGAATCATACTTTTTCTTTACGGAAAAAATAGACATTGTTTACTGATTAATTGCGCCCCCCAAGTGCGGAACTACCGAAGCTTCGGTAGCCACACCCTATGTTTGCAGACAACACCCTCTGAAACTAGCCTAACTAGATTCAGATATCTTATGCAAAAATGAATCAAATTCAAATCAATTTAAGATAGCGTATGCCTAGCCACAAATCCAAGTAAATAAATTAAAAGACAATTAGGATACTTAGCGGCAAATGAAGTTTCCAAAATCCTAAGCCGGAGGTACTGAAAACAGGTGTTTTCAGTACCGGCGACAGAAAAATTTATGAATAGAAAATGGGAATGGTTCCTGATACCTGCCTCCCAGCGGCGGGAATGGGTACTAACCACCTGGCCGACCACTGCGTGTGTCGGAAGTTTTTAAATTCTGTCAGACTTCAGAAAATACAGCTATATATATACCTGCCAGGTAAGTGTCATGCATAAAACTTTATGTAACGGCTAATTTAAAATGGTGCAAACATTACACAATCGCACGTATGATTTTTTCGGATGAGTTACTGCTCGCGGACGTAAAGAAAATGTTATTTTTTTCATAAATTCACCATAAATCGAAATATTGTGCTAGAGACTTCCAATTTTTTTGCAAAATGAAGGTAAATGCTCAAATATTACTAGATATAAGCGTTTTATCTTCCAATTGCGTTTACCATTCGTAGAGTCAAATTTTGACCGCAGGTTGAAATTTTTTGGCAAATTATCAGTTATTTATATGAAAATATCTCAAAACTGATAAAAGCTACAACCATGGTTGTTTTTAGTTGTATTGTGCATGAAATTGCGCACATTTCCATATATAAAACTTTATATAACAGCTAATTTTAAAATGGTGCAAACATTACCACAATCGCATGTATGATTTTTTCGGAAGAGTTACGCGCGGACGTAAGGAAAAAGTTTTTTCATAAATTCACCATAAATCGAAATATTGTGCTAGAGACTTCCAATTAGTTGCAAAATTAAGGTAAATGATTGAATATTACTAAAATATAAGAGTTTTAGCTTACAATTGCATTTTTTGACCATTTTGGTAGAGTCAAAGTTGGACCGAAGGTTGAAATTTTAGCAATTATCGTTATTTATATGAAAATATCTCAAAATGATAAAAGCTACAATCATGAGTATTTTATTGTTGTATTCTACATAAAAATGCGCACATTTCCATATATAATACTTCATGTAACGGCTAATTTACAATGGTACAAAAATTATGTCAAAGTGACGAAATAATTTCCGAGATGTGTCACAGATACTTTTTAGTGAGGCAAGAAAGAAATTCACGCTTGCGCGCCTGCGTAACGATTGTAAACAAAACAACACCTTGATCCATGAACTCCTAGCATACCCCCAAGGCGCGTGATTCAAAAGTTTTAGGCTGGTAGGCCTATAAGTATTTTTCCGCGAATTTTAAAAAAACTTTTGTAAGTCGACGTAAAATACGTCCAGTCGGCACACGGGAGACAAAAAATGTCGACGTAAAATACGTCCAGTCAGCCTAAGAGGGTTAATTATGGGTCAAGATGGAGCTATCTCCGTAGATGCGGCGGTTTCCGCTCTTTTCATGAAATTGATACCCTTGAATCATGTCTCGGTGCCGAGGGCGGGAGCGCCGAGTCATGTATTTTGGGCGAAAGTGTGTAATTAAAATGTAAGTACAGGCAGTCCCCGGGTTACGACGCTTGGAAATATGTCTTAAACTATTAAAAAGTTATGAAAACCTTACTTGTAATCCTTTGGTTACACTACATGTTGTTTCCTGTAGTTTTATGTACAACCTGGAGTTATTTTCATAAAAGAATGCTGGTTCTTGAAGGTAAAAACTATTGTAATCCTCTGGTGACACTACATTCTTGAAGTTTTATGTACAACCTGGAGTGATTTTGCCAAATCTTGAGGGCTACAAGAACAGCTGATTACTATTTACGTATCATATAGACTAATTAAAGTAAACGTATCTTTAAATAGGCTTATATATTAGTATCAACAAAACATTTCCTGCTATGAGTCAGAGGCCGTTTAATGAAACAAACACTTCTCTGTCCTATCTGTTCAGTCTCTCTCTCTCTCTCTCTCTCTCTCTCTCTCTCTCTCTCTCTCTCTCTCTCTCTCTCTCTCTCTCTCTCTGATCAAATTACACTGGAACTTTGACATACGATTGCCCTAATATACGAATGTTTTGAGATACAACAGAAAATTTGCGAAAATATAAGCTTTGATATACAACGAAATATTTGAGATACGATTTTGCGATGAGTGTTAGTTGTATAGGCGACGATAAATGGCGTTCAGTCTGTTTGTTTGTTGGTGCTGCATGTTAACACGTCGTAGTTTAGTTCGTTGTATTTGCGCCTATTTTTCGTGTTATTTTGTCTATTTATTATTAACCATTGGTCTCAAAGCTAAAGACAAAGCAGGTGATAAGAAAAAAACCCAAGAAAATTATTTCGATGGAAGCAAAACATGAAATTATAGCAAAGCATAAAACCTTCCAAAGGCATCACCATTATTTCTAAACTACAAACTGATAAAATAAAAAAAAAATTAGTTTAGCAATGTTATTTCATTTGTGTTTATTACGTAGTTATTAGTGTACATACGTAAATAAAAAGAGAACAAATCGTTCCCTGCCTCCCTTCCTACCTCCTCCCCCTGCTGGCCTCACGTCACTCGTTCGGTGGTAAGTAAAATTCCTTTCTTTTTTTTAATTGATTTTATTAACATTTATTATCATTTATCACATTGCTATGTTATTTTATCATTATGTGTGTTATTACTCGTTTATTGTGTTTTAAATTGTGTATATTATATGTAATTTAGCTTGTGTTTAGGTGTGGTTTCATACCGCTAGAACGGATTAATACATATTACATTATTTTAAATGGGAAAAAATGCTTTGAGATACAACTGTTTTGATATACGACGATGGTAACGGAACAAATTAAATTCGTATGTCAAGGTTCCAGTGTACTGGATAATGTCTCTTTGGATACTTCGATTTTGCCAAATCTTGAGGGCTACAAGAACAGTTGATTACTATTTTACGTATCATATAGACTAATTTAAAGTAAACGTATCTTTAAATAAAAGGCTTATATAGTATTAGTATCAACAAAACATGTACTCGCATGAGTCAGAGGCCGTTTAACGAAACGAACACTTCTCTGTCCTTAACTCAGAGCGTCGGAAGAGACTCTCTCTCTCTCTCTCTCTCGGTCTCTCTCTCTCTCTCTCTCTCTCTCTCTCTCTCGTCTCTCTCTCTCTCTCTCTCTCTCTCTCTCTCTCTCTCTCGTCATAGTAGCCATCTTGCTTGGTGAGACGTACCCGCGTGAAGTCAGATTAATCAACAGATATCACAAGTTTAACATACGACTAGAATTTGAGAAATATCTAGAAGTGTTCGTGAACTATCGGTGATAAGATTAGTGTGAAAATAGTAGGATAAAGTGTCTTCTAAGTTAGTTTAACAAGTGTAATACTGAAATCAGACAAGATGGCAGTAAGTTCCAACTGCGGGAAGAGGTGGCGTAATTAGCTTGCTTGGCGGATTCGCAATACGATGAGGTAGCAGGAAGGGAACTGGCATTTCTCATCTATGAAATCAGCAACAGTCCTAACCAAAAAGATACAAAAGCATTCATAGATATATTAGAAGGATATAATCCTTCAAACTGGAACAAATCTAATGAAAACATCTTGAAAATAATTGAAGAAGTTCCAAATAAAATCCAAGTGGTCAAGAGACTCATAAAGAAAATATACATAAACCAACATATTCCGACAAAGAAAATGAATAAGGTGAATCTTGTGAATATCCTAATTGATGCATTAGGAAAAAGAATGCCAAAAGCATGCAAACTGTGTAAGGTTTGGTATAGCATAGTCAAATCCACAAAACCTAATCAGAAAATGTGCTGCATGCAACATTCCGACCCATCCACAGTGTGCTGAGGTAATGCAAGATTTGAGAAAAGATACAAGAATTTTTGTTGTTCAACATGTCTATCATGGATAGACAATGTTATTAAATCAAGATTGAATGTACAAATAGTTGAGGATGAAGAAGAAGAGGAAGAAGAAGAAGAAAAAGAAGAAGAGGAAAACGGAAGAGAAGTAAACAAAAATGAAATGACAGAAAAAAATAAGGAAAACAAAGAAAGAACAAGATAAAAGTATGGATGCAGAGATACTCATTGATACTACATATGAGGCAATAAAGCAGCATACCTACGAAGAAATAAATACGATATGACAACAGAAAAGGCAAACAAATCCCGAAGAGGCTCTACCCAGATCTACACAATGACGGGAAAGAGAAAAAATAGACAAGAAAGACAAAATCTGCAACCTTTTGGAAAGAGGGAAAAATTGCAGATTTGGAGAAAGATGTTACTACAAACATCCTAAGGTATGTCAAACTATGAAATATATGGTAAATGTGCATACTTAGATGGCTATGGGGATGATTGCAGAGATCTGCATCCAAAAATATGTAAAAACCTAAAAGAAGGAAAAGGATGTAAGTTCGACAAAAAATGCAAATATATGCACCCTGTAGCCATGAATCATAATCAAATAAATAACCAACCAAGTAATAAAATCCAAAATAAGAAAGAAACAAATAAAGAGAGAAATCAAGAATATCAGGTAAAAGAGAAAAGCAAACCACCAATGAGATAGCAGAGGTGTCAGCAAAAAATTTCAAAGCATCAGCTCCGAAATTCTACTCAAGAGATAATAACTGTATTTTCTGGGCTCAGCTCGTGTCGCTGCGCGAAATATCCTTTAATCTATTTATTTCTAGGGTAAATGTACTAACACATACCAGAGAATAAATAAATAAAGAAAGGTCAGTATAACTGACTCGCTCACCTCCAGGAGGGTGTCGGTATGAACACTAGGCGAGTGAGACACTACCACGAGCCAAATGCCAATAGAAATCTCCCACTACAAAACCCTCCAAGAGGGGAGCCGACCACAGAGTGAGCAGCTCGTACTACTACTACTCCATCCATGCTGCCGACCGCTGCGCCTCTGGTGGCCATCCTTTCAGTTAGCGCACACGAGTCACACGTGATATTTTTCTCTCTGTGTTTTTTGTGCCTTTCGTTGGATTTATCTATATGGAGCGTGCAGCTATCGCAGCAGCTAAGTTAAGTACTCAGTATTTATGGTTAGTTGGTTTTTTTCCGGCCCTGAGACAGTATTTGCCGTTTTTTAGGTATAAATACGATCTCTGGGTCGGAAGCATGGCAGCATGGTTTCTGCCTCGTGGTGGGTTCGTTCTTGGTCTCCCATACCTAGAACATCCCCTTTTCTACGTACGCTCTATATTAATTATATCGCTTCTTATGGTTCTGTCTACTCAGGTTTGTCATGCATGCATGTCTTTTACCTTATGTAGGCTCTTCTATCCAGACCCTAGTCCCGGCTCTAGTATCGGCCTCTGACTAGCTTTGAGTGGTAGACTTGCTTTTCGGGTTAGTCGTACACTCCTGGATTTTTTCTCCTGCTATATTGTTTTCTTTCTTTCATTTTTATTTATTTAATGTATTGTTATAGTTAGGTTAGGCGTCTGGCTTAGCCTAGGCCCTGGCTCATTGAGCCTATTCTACGCTCATCATTTCGGTTGCTTCCCTATAGCATCTCTCTGATCAGTTGGTTTTGGCCCAGTGGGCCTATATGCTACCGCTTTTCAGTTCAGTTGCTTCCCGATAGCATCTCTCTGATCAGTTGGTTTGTCCTAGGCTTAGTTGTCTTATGTTGGTCTTACCGCCTCTGGTCACTACGTGATCACGAGACAGCCAGATGCCTGCCCAGTCACCCTTCCCCCCCCTCCCACTCTTCATAGAGTCGGGCGGGGGTGGGTCGGTCTGCCATGCTCGCTCATTCTACCCGAGCCTGCCTCCCTCTCTCACCCCCCAGGCGGAGGGGCTAGGGAGTCGGGACAGACCCAGTGGACTCGACCCCTCCGGCTTCTCGGTCCGGCCGGGTGGTACGTAGTGGGGGGTACTGGCCTTTCCCCCCCTCCGTTGCTACCTTGTCGCTCCTGCTAGTTCGAGCCTGTATGTTCTCGCCCTTTCCCACCTTACTAGGGGCTCCTTTCCTGACCGGAGTCCTGGTATCCAGTGGAAAGATGTTAGCCACCCAGTAGAGTGGACCGGAACATACAGGGGGTCACTGCTAACTTACCGTATTGCTGAGTTACTACACTCCGCTACGCAACTGGAGTCAGCGAGAGTCAAGAGATTAAAATTTCAAGGTCGCTTGTTCAGCGTGCCAAAGAAAGGCTCACAAAAAAGAAGGGTATCTTAGACTGTCCCGCTTAAACTTAGCCATCCGCTGCGACAAGTTCAAGATGCTCACGATCTCACAGGTGCGGACCTTACTTCCCCGTGGGGCCGTCACCACCTCTATCGATCTTACAGACGCTTACTATCATATCCCTATTGCAAGACACTTCCGTCCGTATCTGGTTTCAAGATAGGAGACCAGACATTCTCCTTCAAGGTAGTTCCCTTCGGACTCAACGTGGACCCAGAGTGTTCACGAAGCTAGCGGGAAGAAGTGGTAGTGCAACAACTCAGGACACAAGGGATTATGGTAGTAGCGTATCTCGACGATTGGTTGATCTGGGCTCCAACAGTCGAGGAATGCAACAGAGCTACACTGAAAGTGATTCACTTCCTGGAATATCTAGGCTTCAAAATAAACAGGACCAAATCAAGACTCACTCCAGAGTCAAAAAAACTTTCAGTGGCTGGGCATTCAATGGAATCTATCCTCCACACTCTGTCGATCCCATCAGCCAAAAGGAAAGAAATAGCGAAGTCAGTCAAGCAATTTCTAAGTCACAAACTAGCGTCTAAGGAGGAGCTCAGGAAAGATCCTGGGTTCTCTCCAGTTTGGCATCAGTGACGAACGTCTTAATGAAAGCCAAACTGAAAGACCTTACCAGAATCTGGCGCTCGCGCAGCAAAATGTCAGGTCCAGGGACAGACTATCCTCAGTCCCTCTGATTCTAAAGAATCGACTTCGGCCGTGGGCGAAAGTCAAGAATTTGTCAGTGTCAGTACCCCTTCAGTTCCCTCCACCAGGGATCACCATCCACACAGACGCGTCCTTAAGCGGTTGGGGGGGTATTCCCAGGTCAAAAAGGTCCAAGGGACACCTCAGTTCCGTCAGTTCCATATAAAGTACTGGAGGCAATGGCAGTGTTCTTGACTCTAAAAGGTTGCGCCCACCAAAGTACTCCCACATAAAGCTAGTCCTGGTACAGCGCAGTGGTAGTACATTGTATAAACAGAGGAGGCTCCAAGTCACGTCATCTAAATCATGTCATGGTAGCCATCTTCTCCCTGGCAGACAAGTTCAGTTGGCATCTCTTTCCTCCACTCACATAGCTGGAGTGAGAAACGTCATAGCAGACGCCCTATCCTGATCAGTGCCCCTAGAGTCGGAATGGTCACTGGACAACAGTTCGTTCCAATGGATCCTTCAAAGAGTTCCAGGGCTACAGTGGACCTCTTCGCATCTCAAGCGAACCACAAACTACCGTGTTATGTAGCCCCCAACCTGGACCCTCTGGCCTATGCCACGGACGCCCTGGCTCTAGACTGGAAACAACTGGAAGAAGATTTATGTCTTCCTCCAGTGAATCTTCTCATGAAAGTATTAAACAAACTCAGGACATTCAAGGGTCAAGGGAAGTGGCTCTAGTAGCCCCAGACTGGCCGAAGAGCAACTGGTATCCTCTAATTCTGGAGCTGGGCCTTCGTCCATCTTCGGATCCCCAATCCCAGGCTCTCCCAGTCAGTACAAACGAAGACTGTGTTCGCTTCCTCAGGGATTCTCAAAACCCTAACTTTATGGATTTCATGAAGTTTGCGGCAAAAAGAGACAAAAAAGAGATGCGAATATTGACCCTCAGAATATTCTCTTCTTGGAATCCGATAAAATGGATTCAACTTTGAGACAGTATGATGCTGCTGTCAAAAAGTTAGCAATCTTCCTGAGAGAATCAGATATTAGAATCATGACAGTTAATTCAGCTATATCCTTTTTCAGATCCTTATTTGAAAAAGGTTTAGCAGCTAGCACGATTACGACAAACAAGTCAGCCTTGAAAAAGATATTTCAATTTGGATTCAACATAGACTTGACGGATTCCTACTTCTCGTCTATTCCTAAGGCATGTGCTAGACTTAGGCCTTCTGTAAGGCCTTCGTCAGTTTCATATTTCTTAAACGATGTTCTAAAACTGGCTTCAGAAACCGATAATGACACATGCTCTTTATAATGCTCTTAAGAAAAACCCTATTGTTTTTATTAAGCTTAGCTTCAGGAGCAAGAATTTCAGAACTGTCGGCTTTATCCAGGGATCCGGATCATATTCAATTCCTTCCCACAGGGGAAGTCCTACTTTCTCCGGAACGTAGCTTCTTAGCAAAAGAATGAAGATCCTTGATGAGGTGGGATCCTTGGAAGGTACTACCCCTTCCACAGATGTATCCCTTTGCCCAGTTTCAACCTTACGAGCCTTTCTGTCCAGGACCTCTTCATCTTCATCGGGTCCCCTCTTTAAGAGGGAAAAAGGTGGAACTTTATCCATTAAAGGCATCAGGCAACAAATCCTGTACTTTATTAAGCAAGCCAATCCATGACTCTTTCCCGAAAGCACATGATGTCAGGGCAGTAGCCAACCCCCTCAATTAATATTTTCAACATATGAACTTCGATGAGTTGAAAAGTATACCGGATGGAAATCGCCGACAGTGTTCAAACGTCACTACCTTAAGTCCTTGGAAGCTCTGAAATTTCCAGCAGTAGCAGCGGGTAACATAGTTTCCCCTGACTCTAGCTAATCTGTAGTTAGAAGATTCAGTCCTCCGTTTCTACCTGCCTCACCCAACAGTTCGTCTATTCCTACCTTGTTCATTTGCATTCACTTGTGTCTTAGCTGCTTTTATGATGGTATAGTGGGTGCCCTTATGTTTTTGCTAGGGACACTCACAGATGATTATAAACATTGATCTCATGGATGTTACCCCCCTTATTTTTATGCTAGGGGATACATCGTATTATAATGGTTTACGGGTTTTGTATATTAAGTCATATACTTTCCTTTATATATTATCATTATTGATTAATTTGTTATCTGATTATATTAATTGCTATTATATTTTTGATACATGAATTTACACAGATATCATTTTGATACATGTAAGCCATTTTACCTGTATATATGTAAATTACCTTTTGTAAGAAACATTATTAGAATTAAGGGTAATTTAAGCATATTCCTAATTTTATATCACTGTGTATATGTATCTTTTGTTTTAGCAATTATATTCACTTTATATTTATTTTATCTTTTATTTGAGACCTATTCTGTTTTATTTTATTACTTTTGTTTACAATCTTGTGCTATTTCTCTGGTACGATTTCGCGCAGCGACACGAGCTGAGCCCAGAAAAGGGATTTTGAACGTAAGGAAAAAATCTATTTCTGGGCGATTGGCTCGTGTCGCCAGCGAAATCCCACCCTACCCATCCCTTCGCCCAAGATTGTCTGCTAACTTCAGGATGGCCACCAGAGGCGCAGCGGTCGGCAGCATGGGATGGAGTAGTAGTAGTACGAGCTGCTCACTCTGTGGGTCGGCTCCCCTCTTGGAGGGTTTTGTAGTGGGAGATTTCTATTGGCATTTGGCTCGTGGTAGTGGTCTCACTCGCCTAGTGTTCATACCGACACCCTCCTGGAGGGTGAGCGAGTCAGTTATACTGACCTTTTTCTTTATTTTATTTATTCTCTGGTATGTGTTAGTACATTTACCCTAGAAATAATAGATTAAAGGATATTTCGCTGGCGACACGAGCCAATCGCCCAGAAATAGATTTTTCCTTACGTCAAAATCCTTTATTATGCAAGAGGATATTGCAGAAACGGAGAAAAATTGCAGATTCAGACACAAAATGAATAATTATGTGAAGGAAGATCAAATATTATGGAAAAGTTTGGATTTTTTAATGTCAGATTTCTGGAAATGAAAAAAGAACAACATACCAGAAACAGGAAAGAGACATGGGAAAATCCTTATTACTACCAATATTAAATGAAGGAGAAAACACGCAAACCATCATAGTGATGAATGCGCAGGGTTTAGTTACGAGTAACTCAAAAAGAAAAATAGAGTACTTAGAAAGAACTAACCCAAAATGAAAGAGAAAATAGATATAATGATAAGTGAAACCTGGTATTCCCAAGAGACTGGGAATGATGATCAAATAAAAGGGTTCCAAACTTATAGATCAGATAGAAAAAAATAGGAATCAAGGGGGAACCGCAATATATGGGAAAGACAAAAAACAAGGAAAAATATATGAGAAATATAGTAACTCAGATGTGAACTAATAGCGGTACAATTTAAATCTGAAAAATTGATGAACATAGTAATATATAGACCTCCTAATACTAAAGAGTTTGACTTAATAATTGAAAAATTGGATGATATATGTAGAAACCACAAGGACTGACTATTCTCCTATCTGGTGACTTCAACTTTCCTTTCGTAGAATGGAAAGAACGAATAGGAGACTGTGGATGTACTTATACATATAAAAAAGAGAGTAATAGTAGTGCAGAAGATAAGAGGCAATTTGAAAAGCTATTAGATATGCTACTAGAATACAACATTCAACAAATAAATCACCTGCCAACAAGAAAGGAAAATACTTTAGACTAGTATTTGTGAAGAGATGAATTATGTTAAAGAAATAATAGTTTATAATTCGAGTATTTCAGATCATAATGTCATAGAATTACAGTTCATTCCAAAGCAAGTGAAAATAGAGATAAGCAAGAAAGAAAAAGTGGGAAAGGATATGGAAAATACAAACTTCTACAGTAAGAATATAAAATGGTCAGAAATTAATGAAGAATTAAACAAAGATGGGATAACATTTTCGTAAGTGATGACATAAGGGTAAATACAGAGATATTCATATAAAATATTGGAGAAAATAGTGGATATATTACCGAAGAAGAAAAGTAAACATCATTCATGCATACCAAGAGACAGAAGGATCTGTTCCAGAAAATCAGAAAGTGAAAAAAAGGTCTTGCAAAAAGAAAAGAAAAAAAAAATGCATGGAAAGTTATAGAACTAAAAAGTAGATAGAAAATGCAGAACAAAAGATTATACAATCAAAAGAAAATGAAAAACGGGACTTGGAAGAGAAAACCCTATTAAATATCAAGCAAAACCCAAACTCTTATACTCATATGCGAAGAAGATGAATAAAAGAAGAGAAATAGGCCCTCTGAGAATTGAAGGGAGATTAACGAATGAAAAAAAGGAAATTGCAACATACTGGCAGAACGATATAAGAGAGAAATTCACCCCTAGTAATAGATAATGAAGATAATGATATAGAAGTAAGGGACGAAAATAGTGAATATTAGCTGACATAGAAATTAATGAAGCTGATATTGTGCAGGCAATTAATGAAATTAAAAATGGAGCTGCTGCAGGGCCGGACGGAGTCCCTGCTATTTTGTTAAAGAAAGTAGTTCATTCTATCGCAAAGCCACTTGCAATATTATTAAGACAAAGTGTAGATACAGGCAAGATTTATGATGAGCACAAATTAGCATTATATCACCCCTACTTTCAAAAGTGGATCAAGACTAGAGGCAAGTAATTATAGGCCTGTGAGTCTAACATCACATATTATGAAAGTGTATGAAAGGGTAATGAAGAAAAATATCATGAAACGTTTATATAATAATTTGTATAATATAGGACACACGGTTTCGTACCCGGAAAAAAGTACACAAACCCAACTGTTAGTCCACCGTGAGAACATATTCAAAATATAGAAAGCGGAAACGAAACAGATGTGGTTTATCTAGACTTTGCAAAAAGCTTTTGACAAAGTAGACCATAATATATTAGCAAAGAAAATTAGAAAACACAATATCGTAGATAAAGTAGGAAGATGGTTAAAGAATTTTTACACACAGAAAACAGATAGTTATTGCAAACGATTAGAAATCGGATGAAACCAAGGTAATATCCGGTGTGCCACAAGGTACGGTGCTAGCTGCAATATTGTTTGTTATTATGATTGAAGACATAGACAGTAATGTTAAGGATTCGGTAGTGGAGTAGTTTCGCTGATGAGACAAGAATAAGTAGAGAAATTACTTGTGATGAAGATAGGAACGCTCTACAAAGAGACCTTAACAAAGTATATGATTGGGCAGAGGTAAATAGGATGGTATTTAACTCTGATAAATTTGAAATAAATAAATATGGAGACAGAGAAGGAAAGCTATATGCATATAGGGGACCTAATAATGAGACAATCACAAATAAGGAAAGCAGTTAAAGACCTTGGTGTGATGATTGAGGTAGAACAGTTATGCAATGATCAAATAGCCATTCTGTTGGCAAAATGTAAAGCAAAAATGGGAATGTTGTTACGGCACTTCAAAACAAGAAAAGCTGAAACACATGATTATGCTTTATAAAACATAGTTCGTAGTCCACTTGAATATTGCAATATGATATGGTACCCACACTATCAAAAGGATATTGCACAAATAGAGAGTGTACAAAGGTCCTTTACAGCTAGAATAGAAGAAGTTAAGGACCTAGACTACTGGGAAAGACTACAATCCTTAAAATTATATAGTCTAGAAAGGAGAAGAGAACGCTACATGATAATTCAGGCATGGAAACAGATAGAAGGAATAACACAGAAAATATCATGGAACTAAAAATATCAGAAAGAGCAAGCAGAGGTAGATTAATAGTGCCCAAAACTATACCAGGAAAAATAAGGAAAGCACACAGAACATTAATCCACTACGCACCAGCATCGATAATGCAGCATCTATTCAATGCGTTGCCAGCTCATCTGAGGAATATATCAGGAGTGAGCGTAGATGTGTTTAAGAATAAGCTCGACAAATATCTAAACTGCATCCCAGACCATCCAAGATTGGGAAGATGCAAAATATACCGGAAGATGTACTAGCAACTCTCTGGTAGACATTAGAGGCGCCTCACACTGAGGGACCTGGGGGGAAAACAACCCGAACGAACTGTAAGGTCTGTAAGGTAAGGTCTCTCTCTCTCTCTCTCTCTCTCTCTCTCGCTCTCTCTCTCTCTCTCTCTCGTTGTAATCTAACCAGAAACTTTGTTTTGTTATTATTACTGGAAACAAGCAATGATTTTTTTCATTATTTGTGCTTTTGGACTGTTATATGTAAACTTTGCGCTCCGCAAGCTAGTATGTATTCATTCGCTCGGAAACTAGTTCCGCATATGAGGCGTCACTAAAAAACATAGAAAAAATACGACATAAAAAGTGTCGAAAATCATCATAACCCTCCTCAAAATTTTTGTTGTAATCAATAACCAGAAACATTTTTATTAATATACTGTGCTAAACTATAAAGGATCTTTATCATAGTATGAGTTTTTTTAAAGCGTCGTTAACTTGGAGCGTCGGAAGCGTCAGCGTCGTAACCCAGGATGGATTTTTCCATTGAATATTTAAGAAAAAGCGTCGTAACCTCGGAACGTCATAAGCCGGAACCGTCGTAACCTCGGAACGTCGTAAGCCGGAACCGTCGTAACCCGGGGACCGCCTGTACTCATTTCATTATATTTTTGCCCTGTGCGTTCATTGCTGAGAGTGTGAAGGCTCTCGGCACGAGCCTCTTATTTTTGTATAATAGATTGCAACTGAAAGTGGAATCGCAATTGCAGTATTCTTTTTCATTTTCATTATTATGTAATTGCATCAATTTTCATTTTGGATCAGTTTCGCTCTTACCCATTTTTTCATATTTTTTTATGATAGCATTATATTTTCTGGGCTCAGCTCGTGTCGCTGCGCGAAATATCCTTTAATCATTATTTCTAGGGTAAATGTACTAACACATAACCAGAGAATAAATAAATAAAGAAAAAGGTCAGTACAACTGACTCCGCTCACGCCTCCAAGAGGGTGTCGGTATGAACACTATGGCGAGTGAGACCACTACCACGAGCCGAATGCCAATAGAAATCTCCCACTACAAATCCCCACAAGAGGAGAGCCGACCCACAGAGTGGGCAGCAACTACTACTACTCCATCCCATGCTGCCGACTGCTGCGCCTCTGGTGGCCATCCTTTTCAGTTAGCGCACACGTACACACGTGCCCTTTTTTACTCTGTGTTATTTGTGCCCACCTTTCTTTGGATTATTTATCATGGAGCGTGCAGCCATCGCAGCAGCTAAGTTAAGTACTCAGTGTTTATTGCTAATTGGTTTTTTCTGGCCCTGAGCCCGTATTTGCCGTTTTTTAGGTATAAATACGAACTCTAGGTCGGAAGCATGGCAGCATGGTTCTGCCTCGTGGCGGGTTTCGTTCTTGGTCTCCCATACCCAGAACATTCCCTTACTTTAGTACGCTCTATTTTAATCATCCGATTTGTTTTAGGGTACAGTCTACACGGTTTTTGTCATGCATGCATGTCTTTTACCTTATGTAGGCTCCTTCTATCCAGACCCCTAGCCACGGCTCTTAGTATCGGCCCCGGCTAGCTTTGAGTGTAGACTTTCCTTCGGGTTAGTCGTACACTCCTGGATTTTTCTCCTACTATTTTGTTTTCTTTCTTTCGATGATTTATTCTTTTATTTTTATTATATTATATTATATTATGTTAGGTTAGTGTAGGCGTCTGGCTTCATTTTAGCCTAGGCTATGGCCCATAGGGCCCATATGCTACCGCTCTTCAGTTCGGTTTGCTTCCCTTTTTTTTTGATAGCATCTCTCTGATCAGCCGGTTGGGTTTTCTAGGCCTCATTGTTTCATTGTTTTGTAGTTACCGCCCCGTGGTCACTACGTGATCACGGAG
Organism: Macrobrachium nipponense; assembly: GCF_015104395.2. NCBI lineage: Eukaryota > Metazoa > Arthropoda > Malacostraca > Decapoda > Palaemonidae > Macrobrachium > Macrobrachium nipponense. The sequence goes on along the minus strand of NC_087204.1, from coordinate 56,983,350 downwards.
CAGCCAGACGCCTGTCCAGTCATCTTCCCCCCTCCCGCTCTTCCATAGAGTCGGGGGTGGTTGGTTCTATACCCATGCTCGCTCCGCACACCCGAGCCTGCCTCCCTCTCCCCCCCAGGCGGAGGGAGTAGAGGGACGGGACAGACCCAGACTGGGACTCGACATCTCCAGCTTCTCGGTCCGGCCGGGTGGTAAGGTGGGGGGGACTGGCCTTTCCCCCCTCCGTCGCTACTCCGTCGCTCCGTTGCTAGCCTGAGTCTATATGTCCTCTCGCCCTTTCCCACCTTACTGGGGCTCCTTTGCTACCGGAGCCCCGGCATCCAGCGGAAAGGTGCTAGTCCACCCAGCAGGGTGGACCGCGACATACAGTTGGTCTCTACTAACCACTCCGTCTCGCTGAGTCACGACACTCCGCCACGCACTGGACTTAGTCCGGTACGTTCGAATTTTATAGGTTTAAGATCTGTTATGTTAAACTAGTAAGTTTATCTTAAGCTACCTTAAACCATCCCCCCTCCCTTACCTGTCTCACCGGATCTCTCCGGGGTTATAGCCTATTCAGGCGTTAAGGGAGGGGTTATGCCCAAAATTTTTCCGAGCTCCGGCATGCAACGGAGTTCTTCTGTCCTTTAGCCTGTAAGTGATAGCCTTTAAGATACTCATGTGTCTTTTCACTTACGACCACCAACTGTGAGCATCCGGGATGCGCCGCCACACTTCAAGACCCATGTGGGACATGAAGTTTGCCGGGTCCATGCTCCATGCGCGACTCCGCACGGGGACATCCAGGTCTGGTATCACGAGACATGCACCATCTGTTATGATCTGGTGAGCCAGCTTTTGGACGGGGTAAGTATTTCCAACTCCGTTAGCCAGTCCCCATTTTGTTATAGTTCTTAAGTTTCTAAATACAATCTTCCAAACTTAAGATAAAATTCATGGGGTTTTGCAGCCCCTATAATTTTAAGTTAAGCTTTTAATTTAGTTTTAGTTTTAAGTTTAATCTTAAAATCTAATCAATACCCTCTCTTCCAGGCTCCGGCTGTGAGGGATCCGCACTGGCACCCTGCGGGCCTGGGTTGGCGGTTTTTGGGAAGAACGCCGCCAAGGGTATGCCCTACATTCTCGAAAGAAAGTTTGCGGTACTGATCTTCCCGGAGGCAAGTCAACAGGCATACGTCGACCCAGCAGAGGCGGCCCCGACTATCGCTTTCATTCAGCAACAGCTGGCTGCCTCGTTGACCGGATCAAGGCCAGGACATCTCCTCGGAAGTCGCGACTTGGACATTAATATTGAACCTATGGTAGGTGTAGACGACCTGTTGGTCGAGGTAGGTACGTTGGACGCCCAAGGGGATGCCCTTGGGTGCCACTGGATCTTCTACGCCCCTGCAACCTGCTCCATCCTTCCAAGGCTTTACAGGTACAGAATTATATACTTCTCCTGACGCTTCTGTTAGACCCAAGGTCAAAGGTCAAGCAGTAAAAACCTTGACTAAGACGTCGTCGTCGTCTAAAAAGACGGCGTCGGCGTCATCTTCTTCTCGTAAGTCTCCGGCTAGAAATCCCGGAGCAGAGAGATCTAAAGCTTCTGGGTCCGGCTCGAAGTCCTCTAGGAGTAGATCCTCCAGGGAGAGATCACACACTCCAGCGGAGTCGACAGTTCCACTACCTTTGGTTCCGGTTCAGAGCCATCCTTCCACCTCCGCAGCAGCTCCGGCTTTGGATTCCAACGCTGGTCTGTTGCAACAAGTGGGCGATCTGGTTGGTTCTCTGAAAACCAGCATGGAAACAAATGATCTCCCGGTGGTCTGATAGGATCACCTCTCAGGACAACATTATAGCCGGGACTGAGCCAAGCTCCACTAGCTTCTCCCCCACCTTTCAGCACAGGGGGAGCCCAAAAATTACCCCCGTATGACTCTCTACCTCCGTTCTCAATGAACAATCCTTGGAGAGTAGCGTCATACGCCCCCTTCCAAGACGGGCTTATCTCTATCCGGAATGTGAATTTGGAGGATTGAAGACTTCGAGTTCTACCCCGGAAGACCTTCAGGCCTCCGTTCATCGGCTACGGCCAGGCTTACCGCCTCGGCCATGACTCGGGACGATAAGGTACCGAAAGAGACAGTCCTCTATTCACGAGACCAGGCTCAGAGAGAATGGCTCAGGGTGTCTAGAGGACATGGATTGTTCCAATACAAGATCCAACCATTTAAGAGCCCTTTTACGATCTTTACAATGGAAGAGAGTACCCCGCTCCCTTTCTTGACAAAGATCGCTACAACCACCATTCCAGCAGCCCAGAAGGGGGATTCGATGCCTCAGCTGAAAGAAGCGGACCCTACGTCTCCTTTACTTCCCTCAGCCGGTGAGTTGTGGGAAGATTTGCCCAACACCTTTTCAGCGGGCAAACTCAAACCAGACTGTGCTATGGAGCAGTTTGGTGAGAAGCTACCTAGGCTTCCAGATAGCCTTATTCAGGCGGAATTTGATGCCAAATCGAGGTTAGCCAGGTCTATTAATACCATGGCCATGACCGAGGTGGCTACCATTTCCTATGGTTCTGAGCCACTCTTTAAGCTTCTTACCAAGTCTCTGACTCAAACGGTGCAGTCGGATTATGTTTGAGTTCGCCACGGCTAGGACGAACTGTAGGAAACATGTCCTCCAGGAGGCAACAATTCGGCACGAGCCAAATAAGTTGCTTACATCGAGCATCTGGGGAGCAGACCTCTTCCCAGAAGCGATGGTGAAGGAGGTCCAGGCAGAGGCTACGAGATTAAACCAAAGCCTTAAAGATCGTTGGGGTCTTACGGCCAAGAGACGCCAAGATCAAGTGGTCAAGGGTAAGGCTCAAAGGAAACCCAGACGTTTCCAGCCCTACCAGAAGAAACAGGCCACGCTTTACTCAGCAGGTTCCAGCTGTCCCGTTGGTGCAAGCAGCCCAACCTTCTACCTCTAAGGCTCAGTCGCAGCCAATCTATGTTATTTCAGCCTCAACCCTCCACCTCTTACGCTCTCTCTCCAGCCTACAATCAAGTCTTCGAGGGTCAGGCTTCCCAGAAGTATGACTGCTCGGGTAAGGGAGGCAGAGGTAAGCGATCCTTTCGTGGGAGAGGATCGGGAGGGCCCTTCCCTTTAAATAGAGGAAAGCATTTCAGGGAGGCCGAGGAGGCTACCAAAACCAATGAGGATTTTCAGGTAGGAGGGAGGCTGTTTCACTTCCGCCACCGGTGGAACTTCAGCAAGTGGGCGCAGAGCATTGTGTCAAAAGGCCTGGGTTGGAGCTGGATAGCGAGCCCACCCCCATCCAGACCTTTCCGCCAACTTCCATCCAAAGAATTGACGGAGTATGCGGAGGACCTCCTTCAGAAAGGAGCTATAGCGAGAGTCAACAGGTTAAAATTTCAAGGACGCTTGTTCAGCGTGCCAAAGAAAGGCTCACAAAAAAAGAAGGGTAATCTTAGACTTGTCCCGCTTAAACTTAGCCATTCGCTGCGACAAGTTCAAGATGCTCACGATCTCGCAGGTACGGACCTTACTTCCCCGTGGGGGCCGTCACCACCTCTATCGATCTTACAGACGCTTACTATCATATCCCTATTGCAAGACACTTCCGTCCGTATCTGGGCTTCAAGATAGGAGACCAGACGTTCTCCTTCAAGGTAGTTCCTTTCGGGCTCAACGTAGCACCCAGGGTGTTCACGAAGTTGGCGGAAGTGGTGGTTCAACAACTAAGGTCGCAAGGGGTTATGGTAGTAGCGTATCTCGACGATTGGTTAAAATCTGGGCTCCAACAGTCGAGGAATGCCACAAAGCAACACTGAAGTGATTCAGTTCCTGGATATCTAGGTTTCAAGATAAACAGGACCAAATCAAGACTCACTCCAGAGTCAAACTTTCAGTGGCTGGGCATTCAATGGAATCTATCCTCCCATACTCTGTCGATTCCATCAACCAAGAGGAAAGAAATAGCGAAGTCAGTCAAGCAATTTCTGAGTCACAAACTGGCGTCGAGAAGAACTCAGGAAAGGATCCTGGGCTCACTCCAGTTTGCATCAGTGACAAACATTCTTGATGAAAGCCAAACTGAAAGGACCTAACCAGAATCTGGCGCTCACGGGCAAATGTCAGGTCAGGGACAAATTATCCTCAGTCCCTCAGATTCTACGGAATCGACTCCGCCCTGTGGGCAAAAGTCAAGAACTTATCGATTTCGGTACCCTTCAGTTTCCTCCTCCGGGATTACCATCCACACAGACGCTTCATTAAGCGGTTGGGGAGGATATTCCCAGTTCAAGAAAGTTCAGGGAACTTGGTCACTTCAGTTCCGTCAGTTCCATATAAACGTACTGGAAGCAATGGCAGTGTTCTTGACTCTAAAAAGGTTACGTCCGCCAAAGTACTCCCACGTAAAGCTAGTCTTGGACAGCGCAGTGGTGGTACATTGTATAAACAGGGGAGGCTCCAAATCGCGCCATCTAAATCATGTCATGGTAGCCATCTTCTCCCTGGCGGACAAGTTCAGTTGGCACCTCTCCTCCACCCATATAGCTGGAGTGAGAAACGTCATAGCAGATGCTCTATCCCGATCAGTACCTCTAGAGTCGGAATGGTCACTGGACAACAGTTCGTTCCAATGGATTCTTCAGAGAGTCCCAGGCCTACAAGTGGATCTCTTCGCATCCCAAGCGAACCACAAACTCCCATGTTATGTGGCCCCCAACCTGGACCCTCTGGCATATGCCACGGACGCCCTGGCCCTAAGACTGGACAACTGGGAGAAGATTTATGTCTTTCCTCCAGTGAATCTTCTCATGAAGGTACTGAACAAACTCAGGACATTCAAGGGTCAAGTGGCTCTAGTAGCCCCAGACTGGCCGAAGAGCAATTGGTACCCTCTAATTCTGGAACTGGGTCTTCGCCCTCTTCGGATTCCCATCCCAAGCTCTCCCAGTCAGTACAAACGAAGACTGTGTTCGCTTCCTCAGGGATTCTCAAAACCCTAACTTTATGGATTTCATGAAGTTTGCAGCGAAAAGGGATGCGAATATTGACCCTCAAAATATCTTCTTGGAATCCGATAAAAGGGATTCAACTTTGAGACAGTATGATGCTGCTGTCAAAAAGTTAGCAACCTTCCTGAGAGAATCAGATATTAGAATCATGACAATCAATTCAGCTATATCCTTTTTCAGGTCTTTATTTGAAAAAGGCTTAGCAGCTAGCACCATTACGACAAACAAGTCAGCCTTGAAAAAGATTTTTCAATTTGGTTTCAACATAGACTTGACAGACTCCTACTTCTCGTCTATTCCCAAGGCGTGTGCTAGACTTAGACCTTCTGTAAGGCCTACGTCAGTATCATGGTTCTTAAATGATGTTCTAAAGCTGGCTTCAGAAACTGATAATGACACATGTTCTTTTATAATGCTCTTAAGAAAAACTCTATTTTTATTAAGCTTGGCCTCAGGAGCTAGAATTTCAGAACTGTCGGCATTAATCCAGGGATCCGGATCATATTCAGTTCCTTCCCACAGGGGAAGTGCTACTTTCTCCGGAACGTAGTTTTATAGCTAAGAATGAAGATCCTTTGATGAGGTGGGAACCATGGAAGGTACTACCCCTTCCACAAGATATATCTCTTTGCCCAGTATCGACCTTACGAGCCTTTCTGTCTAGGACCTCCTCATCCTCATCGGGTCCTCTCTTTAAGAGAGAAAAAGGTGGTACTTTATCTATTAAAGTCATCAGGCAGCAAATCCTGTACTTTATTAAACAAGGCAATCCTGACTCTTTTCCAAAAGCACATGATGTCAGGGCAGTAGCCACCTCAATTAACTATTTCCAACACATGAACTTCGATGAGTTGAAAAAATATACTGGATGGAAATCGCCGACAGTATTTAAACGTCATTACTTAAAGTCCTTGGAAGCTCTGAAATTTTCAGCAGTGGCGGCGGGTAACATAGTTTCCCCGACGACTACTGCCTAATCTATTTAGTAGAAGATCCAGTCCTCCTTTCTACCTGTCTCACCCAACAGTTCGTCTATTCATGCCTTGTTCATCTACGGTTACCTTGTGTCTTAGCTGCTTTTTATAATGATATGGTGGTGTCCCTTATTTTTTTGCATAGGGACACTCACAATCGATTGTATATATTGATATCTTGGATGTGATCCCCTTATTTTTATGCTAGGGGATATCTTATTTGTAATGGTTACGGGTTTTGTATATTAAGTTATATACATTCCTTTATATATTATTATTGAAGTTTGTTCTGATTCAATTTATTGTCTTAATTGCTCTAGAGTTCTTGATACATATCAATACACAGATACTATTTCTGATCATATATGCCATGATTAGCCCTGTATATATGTAAATTACCTTAAGTTAAGAAATATTATTAGCATTAAGTCTAATTTAAGCAATATTTCTATTTTTGTATCATTGTGTATATGTATCTTTATTAGCAATTATATTCTTTTATTTTATTTTATCTTTTATTTGAGACCTCTTTTTTGTTTTGTTGAATTTTATTTACAATCTTGTGCTATTTCTCTGGTACGATTTCGCGCAGCGACACGAGCTGAGCCCAGAAAAGGGATTTTGACGTAAGGAAAAATCTATTTCTGGGCGATTGGCTCGTGTCGCCAGCGAAATCCCACCCTACCCATCCCATTGCTCAAGATTGTCTGCTAACTTCAGGATGGCCACCAGAGGCGCAGCAGTCGGCAGCATGGGATGGAGTAGTAGTAGTTGCTGCCCACTCTGTGGGTCGGCTCTCCTCTTGTGGGGATTTTGTAGTGGGAGATTTCTATTGGCATTCGGCTCGTGGTAGTGGTCTCACTCGCCATAGTGTTCATACCGACACCCTCTTGGAGGGTGAGCGAGTCAGTTGTACTGACCTTTTTCTTTATTTATTTTATTCTCTGGTATGTGTTAGTACATTACCCTAGAAATAATAGATTAAAGGATATTTTCGCTGGCGACACGAGCCAATCGCCCAGAAATAGATTTTTCCTTACGTCAAAATCCCTTTTTTGGATCAAGTTTCTGCTCTTACCCGGGATTTGATCCTTCTCCTATTAATTTTGTGTGAAAGTGAAATCGCAAGTGCGGTATTCTTTTTCATTTTCATATATTATTATGATTGCATCATTTTAATTTTGGATCAAGGTTCTGCTCTTTCCCGTGATTGATCCCTCCCCTTTATGTTGTGTGAAAGTGAATCGCAAGTGCAGTATCCTGTTTCATTTTCACATTATTGTCACGGCTGTGCGGGGGTGGGGGAAGCGAAGGTCTGCCAGGAAGTCGTCGGAAAGCTCTCCCGCGACTCCCTTGGTATCCGATTCTTCGTCTTTTTTCCTGCCCCCCCGCTCAGCTCCCACGAATGGCACCTTCCCCTTCGGGGAGATCCTTCTCGCCCGAACTGTTGAGCGTGGAGGAGGGCTCTCGGTGCCCCGACATACAATTGTCTTCGGGGTCTCCTGTTCGTTCGGGGTGGGGCTAGCCCCCCCCGCGCGAGGGTACCCCTCCACTAATCACTCTTTTGTTGCTTCCGCAAAACGAGTAACCTGGGACAGGTGTGGGCGTCCTTGGGTCTGCAGGGCGTGCCAAGTGTCCAGGGGTTGTTTCAGCGTCTGGCGGGAGCGGGAGCGGTGAGCACCACGACACTACCCCAGGGTACGCTGCCCCTCCTCAACTTATGATACCCCGCATGTGATGACGGTGACGCCGACAGCCGCTTTAAGGGCCGATCGCTGCCGTGCCGAGGAGGGGTGTGCCGCTCCACCTGGGTTCTTTGTGCTGCCGACCCCAGACTTCCGCTGCCCAACCTCCCCTGGACCTGCCACTGGTATCCAGGATGTCGATGGCTGAAGCTAAGCCTCCTGGGTTACCTGACTTGCCTGCCGTACCGGCCGTACTTGCCGCTACCGCTGTTCTTGCTGCTGGCCCAGCCACTCTCGCCGCTCCTGCCCACGTTACTGCTGCCCCAGACTCAGGTCCTTCCGGACAGGTGCAGCCGGGCCATGTTGCTTCGGCAATTGCCCCGGCTCCGTCCTGGATGGAGGATCTGACGTCTGTCCTGCGGGAGCTGACGAAGAAGAAAGAGGAAGGTGTCGTCGTCGTCGTCTGCTGCCGCCTCTTCCCCTTCGACTTCTAAGGCTACCAAGCCGAAGAAGAAGAAGGCTGCCTCCCCCCCCTAAGAAGACTCCTTCGGAAACTTTTAAGGGCCCGTCCCACTCCGGTGGGACAGGGGGTCCTTCTGCTTGCCCTCCTGCTCCTTCGGGAACAGGGCCCGTCTCCCCTTCCGCAAGGAAGAAGAAGACGGGGACCAGAGGGGTACCGGCTACCACCGGTACTTCCTCGCCTGGTGTTAGCGGCGCTGCCGCTACGCCAGGGTCCGGCTCGGTCTCTCGTTCGCGAGAGGTTCCGAGTGTACGGTCTCCCGCGGGAGACCGTGCAGCCAAAGTTCTGGCGCCAGAGTTCGCTCGGCACCAAGACCGCGGCACGGAGCAGAAGGCTGGTGAGAGCTGCTCAGGTGACTCTCGCCAGGCCAGCGGCCGCTCTCGCAGCAACCAGCTGGTAACCCGGGTTTCCCCCCCAAGAAGGCTCCTTCGGGAACTTCTAAGGGCTCGTCCCACGGGAGGGTTCTTCTGCCAGTCCTCCTGCTCTTTCGGGAACAGGGCCCATCTCCTCTTCCGCAAGGAAGAAGAGGACGGGGACCAGAGGGGTACCGGCTACCACTGGTACTTCCTCACTTGGTGTTAGCGGCGCTGCCGGCTCGGTCTCTCGTTTGCAAGAGGTTCCTAGTATACGATCTCCCACGGGAGAGCATATAGCCAAAGTTTTGGCGCCAGAGTTCGCTCGGCTCCAGGACCGCGGCACGGAGCAGAAGCTGGTGAGAGCCGCTCAGGTGACTCTCGCCAGGCCAGCGGCCGCTCTTGCAGCGACCAACTGGTAACCCTGGTAGACGTGACTGTCTCTGACCAGCCACGGGCTGAGGCTGGGAAGAGGTTCCCCCCTCCCAATCGTTGGTGCCAGCTTCGGCTGGTACCAGCGGTATGACGCGCCACGAGGACACGCACCGGTCTCACCGTGACATTGGTCTCTGCAGGTCTCCTGACCGCCGCTCCCACAGGGACTGGGCGGATAAGGGGACCAGCAGCAGCTCCTCTGCACACGAGATCGGGGCCGCTGTTCTCGGTCCAGCCGTTTCCCTGGGAAACGGCTCGACTAGGCCTGCAAGTTGGCGATTGCCTGCAGCCCTCCAAGCCCGCTGGTTCTGCCAGTGAGCGAAAGAGGAGCATCATGTCTTCCTCTCCCGTGCCTGCAACTTCCTCGGTTTGCACCAGGAAGAGCGAGGCACAGCGGGGTGATCGTGAGGGGCATGCCCTGCACGATCCCGTCACGACGCCGTAAGTACCAGGTACGATCTTCGGACCGACCAGGACGTACACGCAAGTGGCAGGAGGAATCTGAGAGGGGTCTGTCGCAGTTCCCCCTCCTTAATGGGGAGGTTCTCGGAATGCTCTTGTTCGAGGGGCTTGACGGTCCTACTCTGCAAGATGCTGTGACTTCCGAGATTCAGAGGAATTGTACTGAGGTTATTGCGCTGATTCGTCAGCACAACGACCTCGGGGAAACATCGCCGCTCCCACCAGCAGAGCCCACGTCATGGCTCAAGTCGTTCTGAAACCCGAAGGGAACCCAGACTGACGGTGGGCTTGCCGTGTTCGGAGCTTCTCGACTCGGTTTTGGACCAGGTAGAGACTCTCGTCTCCGGACAAGATGGCTCGCTCAGGTCTGGCCGGTCGAACAAGCTAGTTCCACCTCCTCTACTGCGACAGCGGCGTTTCTACAGAGTTTTGCAGAGCTCCCCCTCCCCCTCCTCGGTCCTCCTGAGAGGTTTCGACCTCGATGAGGACTGGAATGATCAGAGGACGGTATTGGCTCTCTCCTGTCAGGTGTCGATCAGCCCCACCCAGACGACGTTGACAGTGGCGGCAGATCCTTACCTACAGTGCGAGTTCGTAACCTTCCTTGGGGGGGAGGGGGGGGAAACATTTTCTGACAATACGTTTTTCCAGACTGAGAGGCCATCACCGCAAGGCGATGCCTGCTCCTACTCTTCTCCAACTAGTTCCGCTGGGAAGGCGAGCGAGTATCCAATTCCGCCCCCATTCCCTCTCTCTTTACGGATACGAGGGAAAGGGGAGGGATCCTACAGAGATTTCTCTGTAGGTTCCCACGTTGGGGACTGTGCTACCAGGGGGACCTTCGGGTCCTACCTGACGTAACCCCGGTGGTGGAGGAGGGACCCTGCACCATCTCCGATTTCTACGGGAATCGAGAGAACCACCAACCGATATTCGTTTAACGAATCCGGTGGGGGTTTCGCTGGGTGCTTAGAATTCTGCGGAATTTCTAGCACACACAGGCGAGACGACTGTCCAAAGGGAGTTAGACGAGTATTCCCGATAATTGTTACCACGATAATCGGGGATCTCGCCGAATGCTCGAATTCCTGGAATTCTTAGCGTTGGAAGAAGACTGCCGCCGAAGGAAGATATCTCACAGTAGACGGCCAACCCTGGAATAGAGAGAACGGACGGGAACATCCAGTTTGGCTTGAACTATCGTCTTCGGTATTCTGTTCACCATTGAAGCTTTCCTTCGGGGAAGACTTCTCCTTCACTCTCTTTGTTAGAGATCGAAGGTGGTCGATCTCCAATCCTTATTTTGTTTTCTTGAAGGAAAAGAATTTAGGGTGGAGATCGTTGTTCAGAATCCTACAAATATACTACGTATATTAACCTCGCGACATGATTCTGCTAAGCAGTTGAATTGTCCGAGGGGTAGGCGCATATCCTAGTTACTCTACGTATCTCTGCCCAACAATCACGGACTTAAGTCTCTGATTAACGGGGACTCGCATACATGAATGACCATCTACTGCTGTGACGCTCGAATTCATTGCCTTCAGTATTGCGAGAATTTACAACAGAGATATCTCTTCGACTTTCATCTTTCTGTTTACCGCACGGTAACAGAATTCTGTAATAGTCTCTTGCTGCATCGCATTGCGATAATGCGAATGATTTTTGCGGAATCTGAGTTTGTCCTCAAAATATCTCGTATTCGGAGGTGTGCAATTGTTCATTGTTCACCCTGGATTAGCAGATGTATTGAAAGCTCTACTTCCAAATGTTCAGCCCATGAGAAGCAGTTCTTCAGGCAGTACTCCCCTGTGTTTTCATTACTGAAGAATGCCCCGCTTTCATTGCAACTACGACTTCTCACCGGACAGCAATGAAATGGCGGTTAGCGTTTTCAGTCATTTGTAAGCACAGGTTCAGAATCTTGAGATTCCTTCTCTCGATTCAGCGGGAAGACGTAGGTTGCATTCATTGTCTACCTTCGTCTTCAACGGCACATAGTGTTGTTTCTCCTTAGCTGAGATTCAACTACTATGAGAGTGTCTTGCCTTCAGGGACCTAGGTCGCTAGAAGGCAATTGACTTTTGCCTTTGAGCATATGCCTTAAGAGAATCATCACCTCGCCGTCCGGCATTGGTGACAAACAAATACTACATTATTTGTTTGGTCTCTCGGCATAACCCTTTAAAAGGCGAAGGTCACGTGACTTACTCGGATGCTTGGACAAACTTGCCTCACTTCTGATACTGAACCAGTCAGTCGGCAGCTGTCAGAGCGCCCGAGTCAGTTACAAACTACGCTGTGGACTTAGTTCGGTTGTTACAGAGCAATCATTACTTCGTCTTAATAGCTTGTCACAGTACCCATTCCATCGACACCCACCATGGAGTGTCGGTGTCCTATCCACTACCGAGAACTTCGCTGCATGGGGATAGGAGGATGCGAGACTCTTCGTTGCAGACGGACAGACCAGTATGGGTACTGGATATCACTGAAGTCGAGAAGAGGGATAGGTCATGCGACTATTCCCTTCTTTTCCTCTGAGGGAACGGCATGACTTTTCCTGCGAAGTCAAGCATCCAGGGGATGGGGATCCGTGACGCTCGATTTCGTACCGAACTTCGTAGCGAAGACTCAGAACCCTTCGGTCCCTGACGATCGGTTCGAGTCCTTCACAATCCCCTCCCTAATGGACTTCACCGCCTTCGATGCGAAGGAGATGCTGCTTTGTCCGCAAGAACTTCTCCGTGGCGCAGGTACTGAAGGCAGGGGTCTGGTCCAACCAGACCACATGCACCTCCTTCTACCTACAGGATATTGCCCACAGGTCCTTGGATCTTTTTCCTTGGGACCCGTGGTGGCTGCTCAACACGTTGTGTAGCGAACCCAGACCCTCGCAGGCTGAACAGCATCGAGTCCTGGTGTGACTGTAAGAATGGATGAGTGAATGAGAGTGTGACTGGCGCCTCTTCCCATCTTTTTCTTCCCCTCTTCCTGTGGGTAGAGGGGCACGGTCGTCACCCTGCTGGATAAGGACGAGATGCAGGTGAGCTACTCAACAGAGCCCCATCCTATCCCTTTCACTAGGGATAGGAGCATATATCCACCACTTCCTCCAACAAGGGGGAGGAAGTGGATGCCAGCTTGAGACAAACCCATACTTTATGTTGCCTCTTGCAAACAGGAACAAGTTCTAGCTTGCTGGTACGAAGAGATACGCTTGCCCCTCTCTTAGTACTTGGCCCAGAGGTCTGACCATTGATCCTGCAGTGCACACCCCGATCAATCGGACAGAGGCTTGGACCCCTCCCTCGCTCTTACGACCAGGGAGGCATTCCAAGGTTGGACGAACACCAGTCTGTTCACCAAAAAGACTCAGATTCCTCCCACCAAGAAGTGAGTCTTCCTATTGTTAAAGGACTGAGGGTTTATATCCTTGTTGGAACAAATGGCAATTTGTCGAAAATTGCATTTTTCATAACTATACAAACCTGAGGTCCTTTACATATAGTCCCACCTCATGCCACCCCTCACTCTGCATTTTTTTGTGTGGGCCTAAAGCAAAGGTGATTCTTCACCTCTCAGGCGCGCGGGCGCGCGCACTGTCGGACAAGCAGTTAACTACCGTTCTCTCCTTGTTCGAAGTTTATGACCGTTCCAGCTGCCGCTAGCTACTTCCTATTGTTAAAGGACCTCAGGTTTGTATAGTTAGGAAAAATGCAATTTTTGACAAATTGCCATTTTATAAATGTTCATGCTCTTATGTTTAAAATGTGTATGAAAATGTATTACGTAAAGGGCATTTTTATTTCTGTGCAGAAATACATATAATAAGAAGGCAGCTTTTGAAACTGCCCTTCACTTTATCAAATACGATGTTTTTTCATGTTCGTTCTTGTAAGCCGCCGTCTGCCGCTCTTCCGAAAATATCGAGTTTAAAAGAGTGCAAATTTAGCGATCAATGTGTCGATTTTTTAAACGTTTATCCTTTTATGTTTAAAATGTGTATGAAAATATATTACATATAGGGTATTTTTATTTTTGTACATAAATATGATACAAATTAAGGCAGCCTTTCTTACTATGCTCCACGTTGTCAGGGGATGGTTTTTCATGTTCGTTCTTGTCTGCCACTCTTCCGAAAAATGCATGGTGTTATTTTATTATGCACCTTTTCCATAAATCCTTTAAAAAGTTATACATTACTTCACTGTATCCAATAGTATTGTATGTATTCTCATATTGTTGTATTATAAAATAACGGGAAATCTAAGCCAGTATTCCACGGAGCGGCCAATGTTGTGGTTCGAAATCAGCTGATGGCGAATACGAGTTTGTTTCGCCATAACGCAATTCTGAGCGAATTCTCTTGCTTCTAGTTAGCATAAACGAATATCTAGATACTCGACTTATATGGGACAAGGTTATTTTTCCTTATACAACGTGCTTTTAGGTGGAAATATGAAATAAATGTGTCTCGTTGTGAATGTGAACTACTTTTTTTTTGTTAACAGATTACGTTGGCGGCATGTTTATTGCGTAAAAAAATTATGTGATTCCGTTCGCAATTCTCCTTTATATCCTCGTAATCTGAACTTTGCGTTATTTATCTTATATCGGCGTGAAACCAACAGTAAAATGTGTTCTTTCAAGCACAGTAGTTTTGATTAAAATGAATTTATCTCAATTTTATCTACGGTTGTGATTGATGGCATACGTTTACGGGAGTTTTATCTTGTTGCCGATGTACGATAAGTCATTAGCAGCCTGAACAGTTTTCTCAGCTTCAGTTATAACTAGGTTTATACTTAACAGTATATTTCCCGATTGATCTTTGATCTATATTGATCTTTGATCTATAGCAAATAAAGTTATTACATTAAGACATCTCAGTTCTATTCTATACATAACACCATTTATAAAAACTACGGTAATAGTGTGCTGTAGTACCACGATTGAAATACAAGCCTAACGGATGTTATCCAATTTGGTTACACTTAGGAAAAAAAAAAAAAGTTGTTTCTCGTTCGGTCGTTCATGGCTGTACATGTTCACGCAACGACTGTAACGTTAAAACCATACTTTCATCATTCTCTTTTGCTGCTATTGAACTTATGTAACTAGAAGATGGATAAAGTTAAGCTATTGTAATTTGGTCTCTCATAAAATCGGACTATCGTAAGACGAATTATTGTAACTTGAACACTACAGCTACCTGTACACTGTATAAACCTTATTATATCTTTACATACTCTAGACACCCAAAGGATTAAAGCTAGGCTTTTTTTCACTTTACAGTATTTATAATACTATAATGTACTGTACAGTACTACTGTACAGTAAATTTTATAGTACTATACTGCATAGATATAATTTTACTTATTGCGCCATTGTGGGATTACGGCGCCTTTGACTGGTCTAGGGGTTTCGAAAGGTGTGCAGCGGCCATAGGCTTTAAAATCGCTTAGCGTCGGCGGCCAGGAATGGAACCCCTGCCGCTAACCACGGACCGCCTGTATATTACATAACTTAATTACGTACAGTATACGCAGTCATGGGTCCCAGTAAAGTTGCTGAAGTTCACGGAAAGAAGAGGATGCTTTCTATGGAGACGAAGGTGGAGATAATTAAAAAGTATGAAGCTGGCATGCGGTTGAGTGTGATCGCTAAGGAATATGGCCAAAATCCGTCAACGATAGGCAACATCTTTAAGCAGAAGGAAGCCATCAAAGCAGCTACACCTTCCAAGGGCGTGACTATTTTCTCCAACAAGAGGAGCCCAAGTGCACGACGAGATGGAGAGGCTGCTTCTTGTCTGGATAAAAGACAAAGAAATCGCTGGCGATATGATAACCGAGATGGCAATCAGCCACAAGGCCAGCACTATTTTTGGCAAATTGGTTGCCCAGGCTGAAGACGACGTAGAAGGGACATCGACGCCAACCCCAGGCTTCTCGTGGGTGATTTGAAAAATTCCGGAAACAGACTGGTATCCATTCGGTGGTGCAGCATGGGGTGGCGGCCAGCTCGGACACGAAAGCTGCCGAAGCCTTTATTAAGACGTTCAACGAGATGATGATCAACGAAGGCTACAGTTCTCAGCAAGTCTTCAACTGTGATGAGACTGGCCTTTTTTGGAAAAAAATGCCTCGTCGGACTTACAATCACACAGGAAAAGAAGAAGCTACCTGGGCATAAGCCTATGAAAGACAGGCTTACGCTCACACTTTGTTCGACCGCCAGTGGGGATTGCAAGGTGAAGCCCCTACTTGTGTATCATTCGGAGACTCCTCGAGCCTTCAAGACCCACAAAGTGCTAAAGGAGAAGCTTCCAGTGATGCGCAGGGCTAATGCAAAAGCCTGGGTAACGAGACTTTTGTTCACCAAGTGGGTAAATCTGTGTTTTGGCCCGAGAGTGAAGAAATTCTTGGAAGAGAAGGGCCTCCCTCTGAAATGTCTGCTGTTGTTGGACAATGGCCCTGCTCACCCTCCTGGCCTCAAGGAAGATATCCTAGTGGAGTATTCCTTCATCAAGGTTCTTTATCTTCTGCCTAACACCACCCCTCTCCTCCAGCGAATGGACCAGCAAGTCATATCGAACTTCAAGAAGTTGTATACGAAACATCTTTTCAAGAGATGTTTCGACATCACCAATACCACATACCTCACCTTGCATGAATTTTGGAAGGAGCATTTCGATGTTGTGATATGCATCCGACTCATCGATCAAGCTTGGCAGGAGGTTTCGAGGCGAACCTTGAATTCTTCGTGGAGGAAACTCTGGCCTGATGCCGTATCCGCCCGAGGCTTCGAGGGATTCAGCGTGGGTGAAGCTGGTGCAGATTCAGAAACATTTGACGATCCTGAAACTGTTTCGCAACCAGATCTTGACGAGATCGTTGCACTCGGCTAGTCCATGGGGCTGGTCGTTGACGAGGACGACATCAATGATCTTTTCGAGGAGCACCTAAGAGGAGCTTACGACGTATGACCTGAAGGAGTTGGAGGCCCATGCAACATAACGTCGTTCAAGAAGAGTTCTTTAGCAACGGCGAGGAGGAGGAGGCGACCCTATGACAACACGGGAGCAAAATTTAAGGATGCTCTAGCTGCTTTTCATAAGGTGCAATCATTTGTAGAAAAGAGACACCCCAAAAAGGCTTACACAGGTCGTATGCTTGCGCAGTTCGATGACATTTGCCCGAGTCGTTTCAGGAACATTGTGAAAAGCAGGCAGAAGCAATCTTCCTTGGATAGTTATTTTTTAAAGAGGACTTTAGTAGGAGTAAGCAAACACGAAGAAACAGAAAGTTGAAAGTGGTGGATAAATTATGAAAAAAAATTAATTTAAGTTTTTCGTAAAAGTTAAGTGTTAAGTTTTTGTGCCATTTGTTAATGTGTTTCGTAAAGTTTAGTCTTAATGGTTCCTGACATTTTTTGATGTGTTTCTTAAAGTTAAGTGTACGTGCGTACAAGTATTTTGCTGTTTGTCCTCCTCCTCTGTCACCACTTTCGGAGATAGCCTCACTCGAAGGTAAGGTTCCACGTTTTACTACATACATACGTATGTACGTACAGTATTTCTGGGGCTCAGCTCGTGTCGCTGCGCGAAATATCCTTTAATCTATTATTTCTAGGGTAAATGTACTAACACATACCAGAGAATAAAATAAAATAAAGAAAAAGGTCAGTATAACTGACTCGCTCACCCTCCAAGAGGGTGTCGGTATGAACACTAGGCGAGTGAGACCACTACCACGAGCCAAATGCCAATAGAAATCTCCCACTACAAAAACCCTCCATGAGGGGAGCCGACCCACAGAGTGAGCAGCTCGTACTACTACTACTCCATCCCATGCTGCCGACTGCTGCGCCTCTGGTGGCCATCCTTTTCAGTTAGCGCACTCGAGTCACACGTGCCATTTTTTCTCTCTGTGTTTTTTGTGCCCTTTCGTTGGATTTATCTATAATGGAGCGTGCAGCTATCGCAGCAGCTAAGTTAAGTACTCAGTATTTATGGTTAGTTGGTTTTTTCCGGCCCTGAGACAGTATTTGCCGTTTTTTAGGTATAAATACGAACTCTGGGTCGGAAGCATGGCAGCATGGTTCTGCCTCGTGGTGGGTTCGTTCTTGGTCTCCCATACCTAGAACATCCCCTTATCTATGTACGCTCTATATTATTTATCCGCTTTACTTAGGGTACTGTCTACTCAGGTTTGTCATGCATGCATGTCTTTTACCTTATGTAGGCTTCTTCTATCCAGACCCTAGTCCCGGCTCTTAGTATCGGCCTCTGACTAGCTTTGAGTGGTAGACTTGCCTTCGGGTTAGTCGTACACTCCTGGATTTTTTCTCCTACTATATTGCCTTCTTTCTTTTATTTTATTTAATTATATTATGTATTTTGTTATAGTTAGGTTAGTTAGGCGTCTGGCTTAGCCTAGGTCCTGGCTCATTGAGCCTATACTACCGCTCATCAGTTCGGTTGCTTCCCTATAGCTTCTCTCTGATCAGTTGGTTTTGGCCCAGTGGGCCTATATGCTACCGCTTTTCAGTTCAGTTGCTTCCCGATAGCATCTCTCTGATCAGTTGGTTTGTCCTAGGCTTAGTTGTCTTGTTTTGGTCTTACCGCCTCGTGGTCACTACGTGATCACGAGACAGCCAGACGCCTGCCCAGTCACCTTCCCCCCCTTCCCGCTCTTCCATAGAGTCGGGGGAGGGTGGGTCGGTCTGCCCATGCTCGCTCCACATACCCGAGCCTGCCTCCCTCTCTCCCCCCAGGCGGAGGGGCTAGGGAGTCGGGACAGACCCAGACTGGACTCGACCTCTCCGGCTTCTCGGTCCGGCCGGGTGGTAACGTGGTGGGGGGTACTGGCCTTTCCCCCCTCCGTTGCTACCTTGTCGCTCCGTGCTAGCTCGAGCCTGTATGTCTTCTCGCTCTTTCCCACCTTACTAGGGCTCCTTTTTTGACCGGAGTCCCTGGTATCCAGCGGAAAGATGTTAGTCCACCCAGTAGAGTGGAGGACCGGAAAAATACAGTGGGTCCCTGATAACCTTACCTATTGCTGAGTTACTACACTCCGCTACGCACTGGACTTGGTCCGGTTCGTTTGAGTTTTAGGTTTAAGTGTTATTAGATTAACTATAAGTTTTATCTTAAGTACCTTAAACCATTCCTCCGCCCCTCCCTTACATGTCTTACCGGATCTCTCGGGGATTTATAGCCTATTCAGGCGATTCAGGGAGGGGTTATGCCCAAATTTTTCCGAGCTCCGGCATGCAACGGTGTTCTTCTGTCCTTTAGCCTGTAAGTGATATTCTTTAAGATACTCATGTGTCTTCCCACTTAACAGGCCACCAACTGTGAGCATCCGGGATGCGCCGCCACACTTCAGGACCCATGTGGACACGAAGTTTGCCGGTCCCATGCTCCATGCGCGACTCCGCACGGGGACATCCAGGTCTGGTACCATGAGACGTGTACCATATGTTACGATCGGCATGGTGAGGCCAGCTTTTAGACGGGTAAGTATTCCATCTCCGGTAGCTGCTCCGCTTCTGTTTTAGTGCTTAAGTTTTCATCATTCACTTTAACTTAAGGCATCTAAGTTTAAGTTATACTTTAAGTTTAGTTTTAGTGATTCTTAAATCTAATCTACGCCCTCTCTTCCAGGCGCCGGCAGTGAGGGATACCGCACTGGCAACCCTGCGGGCCTGGGTCGGCGGTTTTGGGAAGAACGCCGCCAAGGGTATGCCCTACATCCTAGAGAAACGGTTGGCGGTATTAATCTTCCCCGGAGGCAAGGCGACAGGATACGTCGACCCAGTAGAGGCGGCCCCGACTATCGCCTTCATCCAACAACAGCTGGCTGCCTCATTAACTGACCAAGACCAGGATATCTCCACGGACGTCGCGACTTTAGATATTAATGTGGAACCTATGGTAGGTGTAGACGACCTGTTGGTCGAGGTAGGTACGGTGGACACCCAAGGGTCACCCTTGGGCGTAAACTGTTTCTTCTACTCCTGCAAACCTCTCCATCCTTCCAAGGCTTTACAGGTGATGAATTGTATACTCCTCCTGACGCTTCGGTTAGACCTAAGGTCAAGGGTCAAGCAGTGAAATCCTTGACAAGACGTCGTCGTCGTCTAAGAAGACGGCTTCGGCTTCATCCTCCTCACGTAAGTCTCCGGCTGGGAATCCCGGAGCAGACAGGTCTAAAGCTTCTAGCTCCGGCTCTAAGTCCTCGAGGAGTAAATCCTCCAGAGAGAGATCTCGCACTCCGGCAGAGTCACCAGTTTCCGCTACCCTTGGTTCCGATTCAGAGCCACCCCTCCACCTCCGCAGCAGCTCCGGCTTTGGACTCCAATGCTGGCCTGTTGCAACAGGTGGGCGACCTGGTTGGGTCCCTAAAGAGTAGCATGGAACAAATGATCTCTCGGTTGTCGGATAGGATTACTTCCCAAGACTCCATTATAGCCGGACTGAGAGAAGCTCCTCTAGCCTCTCCTCCACTTTCCAATACAAGTGGAACTCAGCTTCCTCCGTATGCTCGCTACCTCCGTTCTCGATGAACAACCCATGGAGAGTAGCGTCATACGCCCCCTTCCAAGACGGTCTCATTTCTATACCGGAATTTGGAACTCGAAGGATAGAGGACTTCGAGTTCTACCCGGAAGACCTCCAGCCGCCGTTCATAGGCTACGCAAGGCTCACAGCTTCAGCCATGGTTCGGGATGATAGGGTACCAAAGGAGACAGTCCTCTATTCACGAGACCAGGCTCAGAGAGAATGGCTCAGGTGTTTAGAGGACATGGATTGTTCTAATACCAAGATACAACCTTTTTTTAAGAGTCCTTTACCATTTTCACAGTGGATGAGTACCCCGCTCCCGTTCCTGACAAAGGATCGCGAGGTCTACCATCCCAGCGCACCCAGAAGGGCGAACCCATACCTCAATTAAAGGAAGCAGATCCCACATCTCCGTTACTCCCCTCAGCCGGAGAATTGTGGGAAGACTTGCCGAACACCTTCTCAGCTGGCAAACTCAAACCGGACTGTGCTATGGAGCAGTTTGGTGAAAAGCTACCCAGGCTCCCAGATAGCCTTATTCAGGCTGAGTTTGACGCGAAATCGCGATTAGCCAGATCAATTAACTCTATGGCTATGACCGAGGTAGCAACCATAGCCTATGGCTCAGAACCGCTTTTTAAGCTCATGACCAAATCCCTGACTCAAACGGTACAGTCAGATATGTTTGAGTTTGCCACTGCTAGAACGAATTGTAGGAAGCATGTCCCTACAAGATGGCAACCATTCGGCATGAGCCGAATAGGTTACTTTCGTCTAACATCTGGGGAGCAGATCTCTTCCCAGAAGCTATGGTGAAAGAAGTCCAGGCAGAGGCTACGAGGCTGAACCAGAGCCTTAAGGACCGTTGGGGCCTTACGGCTAAGAGGAGGCAAGACCTAACAGCTAAAGGTAAGGGACAGAGGAAACCCAGGCGTTTCCACCTTACCAGAAAAAGCAGCCACGCTTTCCTCAGCAAGTTCCAGCGGTGGCCCTTAGTGCAAACAGCCCAAACCTTCCACTTCTAAAGCTCAATCACAGCCAATTTATGTGATATCCCCTCAGAAGGCCTCAGCCCTCCACCTTCCAAACTTACGCCATCTCTCCAGCTTACAATCAAGCCTTCGAGAGTCAAGCTTCACAGAAGTATGACCGCTCGGGTAAGGGAGGCAGAGGTAAGCGTTCCTTTCGTGGGAGAAGGATCGGGAGGCCCCTTTAATAGGGGAAAACACTTCAGAGGAGGCCGAGGGCGGGTTACCAGCAACAACCAATGAAGAACTTCAGGTAGGAGGGAGGCTGTTTCACTTTCGCCACCGGTGGAACTTCAGCGAATGGGCTCAGAGCATAGTGTCAAAAGGCCTGGGTTGGAGCTGGTTTGACGACCCACCTCCATCCAGACCTTTCCGTCAACTTCCTTCCAAGGAATTGACAGAGTACGCGGAGGACCTCCTTCAGAAAGGAGCTATAGCGAGAGTCAAGAGATTAAAATTTCAAGGTCGCTTGTTCAGCGTGCCAAAGAAAGGCTCACAAAAAGAAGGGTAATCTTAGACTTGTCCCGCTTAAACTTAGCCATCCGCTGCGACAAGTTCAAGATGCTCACATTTTAAAAGACAGATCTCGCAGGTGCGGACCTTACTTCCCCGTGGGGCCGTCACCACCTCTATCGATCTTACAGACGCCTACTATCATATCCCTATTGCAAGACACTTCCGTCCGTATCTGGGTTTCAAGATAGGAGACCAGACATTCTCCTTCAAGGTAGTTCCCTTCGGACTCAACGTGGCACCCAGGGTGTTCACGAAGCTAGCGGAAGTGGTTAGTGCAACCAACTCAGGTCACAAGGGATTATGGTAGTAGCGTATCTCGACGATTGGTTGATCTGGGCTTCAACAGTCGAGGAATGCAACAGAGCTACACTGAAAGTTATTCAGTTCCTGGAATATCTAGGCTTCAAGATAAACAGGACCAAGTCAAGACTCACTCCAGAGTCAAACTTTCAGTGGCTGGGCATTCAATGGAATCTATCCTCCCATACTCTGTCGATTCCATCAGCCAAAAGGAAAGAAATAGCGAAGTCAGTCAAGCAATTTCTAAGTCACAAACTGGCGTCAAGGAGGATTCAGGAAAGGATCCTGGGTTCTCTCAGTTTGCCATCAGTGACAAACGTCCTTAATGAAAGCCAAACTGAAAGACCTAACCAGAATCTGGCGCTCACGAGCAAATGTCAGGTCCAGGGACAACTATCCTCAGTCCCTCTGATTCTAAAGAATCGACTTCGGCCGTGGCGAAAGTCAAGAATTTGTCAGTGTCAGTACCTCTTCAGTTCCCTCCACCAGGGATCACCATCCACACAGACGCGTCCTTAAGCGGTTGGGGAGGGTATTCCCAGGTCAAAAAGGTTCAAGGAACTTGGTCACCTCAGTTCCGTCAGTTCCATATAAACGTACTGGAGGCAATGGCAGTGTTCTTGACTCTAAAAAGGTTGCTGCCCACCCAAAGTCACTTGACCCACCAAATAAAGCTAGTCCTGGACAGCGCAGTGGTAGTACATTGTATAAACAGAGGAGGCTCCAAGTCACCGTCATCTAAATCATGTCATGGTAGCACTTTCTCCCTGGCAGACAAGTTCAGTTGGCATCTCTCCTCCACCCACTAGCTGGAGTGAGAAACGTCATAGCAGACGCGCTATCCCGATCAGTGCCCCTAGAGTCTGGAATGGTCACTGGACAACATTTCGTTCCAATGGATCCTTCAAAGAGTTCCAGGGCTACAGGTGGATCTCTTCGCATCTCAAGCGAACCACAAACTACGTGTTAGTAGCCCCCAACCTGGACCCTCTGGCCTATGCACGGACGCCCTGCTCTACACTGGAAAAAAAAACAACTGGAAGAAGATTTATGTCTTCCCTCCAGTGAATCTTCTCATGAAAGTTTTTAAACAAACTCAGGACATTCAAGGGTCAAGTGGCTCTAGTAGCCCCAGACTGGCCGAAGAGCAATTGGTATCCCCTAATTCTGGAACTGGGCCTTCGCCCTCTTCGGATCCCCAATCCCAGGCTCTCCCAGTCAGTACAAACGAAGACTGTGTTCGCTTCCTCAGGGATTCTCAAAACCCTAACTTTATGGATTTCATGAAGTTTGCGGCAAAAAGAGATGCGAATATTGACCCTCAGAATATTCTCTTCTTGGAATCCGATAAAAGGGATTCAACTTTGAGACAGTATGATGCTGCTGTCAAAAAGTTAGCAATCTTCCTGAGAGAATCAGATATTAGAATCATGACAGTTAATTCAGCTATATCCTTTTTCAGATCCCTATTTGAAAAAGGTTTAGCAGCTAGCACGATTACGACAAACAAGTCAGCCTTGAAAAAGATATTTCAATTTGGGTTCAACATAGATTTGACGGATTCCTACTTCTCGTCTATTCCTAAGGCATGTGCTAGACTTCGACCTTCTGTAAGGCCTACGTCAGTTTCATGGTTCTTAAACGATGTTCTAAAACTGGCTTCAGAAACCAATAATGACACATGCTCGTTTATAATGCTCTTAAGAAAAACCCTATTTTTATTAAGCTTAGCTTCGGGAGCAAGAATTTCAGAACTGTCGGCTCTATCCAGAGATCCGGATCATATTCAATTCCTTCCCACAGGGGAAGTCCTACTTTCTCCGGAACGTAGCTTTTTAGCAAAGAATGAAGATCCTTTGATGAGGTGGGAACCTTGGAAGGTACTACCCCTTCCACAAGATGTATCTCTTTGCCCAGTTTCAACCTTACGAGCCTTTCTGTCCAGGACCTCCTCATCCTCATCGGGTCCCCTCTTTAGGAGGGAAAAAGGTGGAACTTTATCCATTAAAGGCATCAGACAACAAATCCTGTACTTTATTAAGCAAGCCAATCCTGACTCTTTCCCGAAAGCACATGATGTCAGGGCAGTAGCCACCTTCAATTTAAATTAATTTTTCCAACATATGAACTTCGATGAGTTGAAAAAGTATACCGGATGGAAATCGCCGACAGTGTTTTCAAACGTCATTACCTTAAGTCCTTGGAAGCTCTGAAATTTTCAGCAGTAGCAGCGGGTAACATAGTTTCCCCTGACTCTAGCTAATCTGTAGTAGAAGATTCAGTCCTCCTTTCTACCTGCCTCACCCAACAGTTCGTCTATTCCTGCCTTGTTCATTTACATTCACGTTGTGTCTTAGCTGCTTTTATGATGTTGTAGTGGGTGCCCCTTATTTTTTTGCTAGGGACACTCACGGATGATTATAGATATTGATCTCCATGGATGTTATCCCTTATTTTTATGCTAGGGGATACATCCTATTTATAATGGTTACGGGTTTTGTATATTAAGTCATATACATTCCTTTATATATTATCATTGTTGATTGATTTGTTCATTTGATTTTATTAATTGCTATAATATTTTTGATACATGCCTTTACACAGTTACCATTTTGATACATGTAAGCCATTTACCTCTGTATATATGTAAATTACCTTATGTTAAGAAACATGATTAGAATTAAGTGTAATTTAAGCATATTTCTATTTTTATATCACTGTGTATATGTATCTTTTTAGCAATTATATTCTTTTATATTTATTTTATCTTTTATTTGAGACCCTATTCTGATTTATTTTATTACTTTTGTTTACAATCTTGTGCTATTTCTCTGGTACGATTTCGCGCAGCGACACGAGCTGAGCCCAGAAAAGGGATTTTGACGTAAGGAAAAATCTATTTCTGGGCGATTGGCTCGTGTCGCCAGCGAAATCCCACCCTACCCATCCCTTCGCCCAAGATTGTCTGCTAACTTCAGGATGGCCACCAGAGGCGCAGCAGTCGGCAGCATGGGATGGAGTAGTAGTAGTACGAGCTGCTCACTCTGTGGGTCGGCTCCCCTCATGGAGGGTTTTTGTAGTGGGAGATTTCTATTGGCATTTGGCTCGTGGTAGTGGTCTCACTCGCCTAGTGTTCATACCGACACCCTCTTGGAGGGTGAGCGAGTCAGTTATACTGACCTTTTTCTTTATTTTATTTATCTCTGGTATGTGTTAGTACATTTACCCTAGAAATAATAGATTAAAGGATATTTCGCTGGCGACACGAGCCAATCGCCCAGAAATAGATTTTTCCTTACGTCAAAATCCCTTTTCCTTGGTATACCATATACACTAGTACACTTTATTTACAGGTACTATGTACGTAGAACATATTAGTAGTATGTATTAAGTTACGTATTGAATGGTCCAAATTGTTTCATTGTTTATTAGTCAATTTAGCTTTTTATAAAATTTACTGGGGTGTTTTTGTAGGACTTGGAACGAAGTAGGCAATTTACATGTAAAATCCGGTTCAAGATACTAAAAGCTCAGGTTATGAAGGCTGCCTTGGAACGGATTAATTTTGTATCCTGAGGTACCACTGTATTCACGTTAGTAAAAACACAGCAAAATATCAATAAAATAAAATAAAAAAATTTTAAATGTTTGCCCCAAAACTAACCCCCCAAAAAATTCCAAACACAAATCTTGTGACTGCACAGCTGATTCATCATTGTCTTCAATCAGCATTCTTCACTGGTGAGTACCCATATGGTTTACATAATCTTAAACTTCTCATGATTTCGTACTTTTTTTCAATGCATATTTAAATACAGTATTTATATGCAACTTGGGCTAACTGTTCCCTGTACTACTTGGGAACGTATTAATGTTATCCCTCTCTACGTTAACAGAAAATGGTAAAACTTGAATACTACTAGTATATGAATGAAAATTTACCTGCTTGAATACTATAGGGATAACTTGATTACTAGTTTTTGCTTTGGTAAGAGTTCAGTAACAGTTGTAGGAGTGTTCAAGTGTAGCTGTAAGCCACAAATTTTTTTAAGTTGCAGTAATGTTGTAAGATAAATTTAAATATGATATTAAAGTGCTTAAGTTGATAGCTTAAGGTATATTTGGTGTTTGAACTATTAAAGTAGGCAGTCGTAAGTATTTTTAGAGGAGGTATTCCAACTTATTGAGGAGGTAGTATAGTCCCTAACCCCCAAGAATATTGGGGGTCAATTGTATCCTTAATTAGTTGGGGAATGAGGCCACAAAGAGAATAGGTCTCACTTTTCTTTGAGTATTTTGGCAGCCCTTCAGTATTTGGAGAAGAAAACCCAAGCTTTCTCCTTCAATTAAAGCATATGTAGTCATTTTTGTTGTACTTTAATTGGCACTTAAACCCAACTTGGGTAGAAGATTCAATTTTCTTTTCTCTTCCCTATGAAGAGACTCGAGACTGACAAGTGCTTTGGACATGCTGAAATAGAGTCTGAGTTTAGATTGTTGGAATTTTTATCTTTTATTCAACTGTTGCTCAGTATATTGCCTCTTGTCTGCATCAGCTTTGAGAGATTGAGGTGCCAGTTTAGAGAGTTTGTGAAGGCAGCTTTAAGGGTTTTTGGTGCCAGTGAGTGAGAGTTTAGCTAGAAAGAGTGTTAATTTTTAACTCATTTCTGATGCTGCAGACTAATGTTCTTGTGCTTATACTAACTCGGTTTGGAAGAAGGCTTATGTTGCACAGGTTAAGGTGATAGGAGAGGATATTTTGGTACAAGTCTTGTGAATAAGTTCAGCACTTGGGTTCTGTTAGGTGGCTAATTGCAAGTCTCCTGGCATGCTTGGAGAGACTCAGTAGAGCAGGTGGTAATTCACTGGGATTTTACCTCTTGACTTTTTTTCCTAGCTCTTGTAAGCAACTGGAGCGGCTTTTTCCTAGCTCTGTAAGCAACTGGAGCTGTTTTTTCTTAGCTCTGTAAGCAACCGGAGATTGGCAGCCATTGTGGGACACATTGAGACTAAGACTAAATAACTTTGCATGTCTGTCCTCATGCTTTTTGGTTTTTCCAGCAGGGTTTTAGTAACTCCAAAAGTACAATGAGTTGTTTTGGTGAACATGCAGGAGTCATTTTTCTCATACCAGTACATCCTCAGCCATGCAAGTTCCTTCAGGGTGTATTCCTGCTGAAGGTCTTGCACCTCCTCAGTGGTTAGGTCTTCCCTATGGGCATCCACTAACTCTTTCACATCCTCACCACTCACATCCAAGCCCATGGACTTCCCCAGAGACACAGTAGACTCACATACAGGGTAGGGTCATCCAGGTCAGCCTCAAATCCTTCAGAATCCTCTCAAGGTAACCCTCTGGCCACAATTTTTCTCCGAGCAGAGTTCATTGTCCTGGAAGTCCCTCCCTGCCAAGCCTTATTTATAACACTTATGCAATTAAAGATATTGAAGTGATCATTCCAGAACTCCTTTAGGGCCAGTTCAGTGTCAGAGGTCACTTTAAAGCACCTTTGGAACAGTGTTTGAGGTCACTTCAAAGCACCTTTGGAACAGTGCCCGTATGTAAAGTTTCTTGAAGTTTGTAATGTTTTGCTGGTCTATAGGCTGGATGAGAGGAGTGGTATTAGGGGGCAAGAACTGGACAGTGATGAATTTAAATTCATCCAACAACTGTCTTCCAAGCCAGGAGGATGCATAGAAACATTGTCCATTACCAGGAGGCACTTGAGGGACAACTAATTATCCTGGAGGTATATTTTTTACCATAGGGCCAAACACTTCATTGACCCCTCAATGAAAATTTGCCCCATGACCCATACCTTTTTGTATGCCCTCCACATCACAAGCAATTTATTCTTAACCCTTAAACGCAGAAGGGGTATAATAAAAATCGTCTCCCGTATGCCGAGGGGGTCTCGGAGTGAGCGCCAAAGTAGAAAAAATATTTTTTTAAAGAAATCACAGAGCGCTTAGTTTTTAAGATTAAGAGTTCAATTTTGGCTCCTTTTTTTGTCATTGCCTGAAGTTTAGTATTCAACCATCAGAAATGAAAAAAAATATCATTATTATATACAAATAATGCGATATGTGATAGCGCAAAAACAAAATTTCATATATGATTGTATTCAAATCAAGCTGTGAGCAAAACGGTTAAAGCTAACGAGTTAAATTTGTTTCGTTGTATTGTACACAAAATTGCAATCATTTTGGTATATAACACATTGTAAAACGATCAAAGCAACACAGAGAAAATATTATCACAAAATGATGAATGAAATCATAATGCGCGGACATACAAAAATGTTTTTTTCAAAAATTCACCATAAATCTAAATATTGTTCTAGAGACTTCCAATTTGTTTCAAAATGAAGATAATGATTGAATATTACTGTACTGTAAGAGTTTTAGCTTACAACTGCAGGTTTCGACCATTTCGGATGAGTTGAAGTTGACCGAATGTCTAATTTTTTTTATATATTTTTTATATGCAAATATTTCAAAAATGAGAAAAGCTACAACCTTCAATTATTTTTTGTTGTTTTCTACATAAAATTGCACACATTTTCATATATAAAACTCTATGAAAACACCTAATATTGAAATGGAGCAAATATTATGAAATGTGACGTATGCATTTTGGAGATTTGCGGCGGAGAATCCGCGCGCGGAGGGAAGGAAGTTTTTTTTTAAATATTGTGCTAGAGACTTCGAATTTGTTTCAAAATAAAGATAAATGACTGAATATTACTAGACTGTAAGAGTTTTACCTTACAATTGCATTTTTCAACCATGTCGGTTGAGTCAAAGTTGACCGAACATGGTTTTTTTTTATTTATCGTGATATGCAAATATTTCGAAAATGAAAAAAGCTACAACCTTCAATTATTCTTTTGTTGTATTCTACATGAAATTGTGCACATTTTTATATATAATCTTTATTTTTTTAACGCTAATTTAAAAGGGTGCAAACAATTATGACAATCGCACGTATGATTTTTTCGGAAGAGTTCCGCTCGGGACGTAAGGAAAATTTTTTTTTCATAAATTCACCCATAAATTGAAATATTGTGCTAGAGACTTCCAATTTGTTGCAAAATGAAGGTAACTGATTGAATCATTACTAGAATATAAGAGTTTTAGCTTAGAATTGCGTTTTTCGACCATTACAGTAGAGTCAAAGTTAACCGAAGGTTGAAATTTTTGCACATCGTTATTTATATGAAAATATTTCAAAACTGATAAAAGCTACAACCATGGGTTTGTTTTTAGTTGTATTGTGCATGAAATTGCGCACATTTCCATATATAAAAACTTTATGTAACGGCAATTTAAATGGTGCAAGCATTAGGACAATCTCACAAAAAAGGGATTTTGACTTAGAAAAATCTATTTCTGGGTGATTGGCTCGTGTCGCCCTATGAAGGATCCTTAATATCATTCTTTCTAGGCAAAATTAATCTAAATCTTACCAGGAGAAAAACAAAATTAAGAAATGCAGTAAAACTGACTCGCTCACCATCTATAAAAGAAGTGTCGTATGGAGAAATAGGGGCGAGTGGGATCACTACCACGAGTCATTCACCATTTAGACCTTCCAATCCAAATCCCCACTAGAGAGAGCTGATACTAACCGGGTGATGCGCGGCCGCTACTACTACTACTAAGGACGGCCACGGACAGCAGCGCCCCTAGCGGTCATCCTTAATCTATGAACATCTTGCCCTGCAGGGGGGGGAAAAAGGCAAGACAGGGTGGGTTTCATAGGGCGACACGAGCCAATCACCCAGAAATAGATTTTTCCTAAGTCAATCCCTTTTTTTTTTTTTTTCAAAATCCCTTTTTTTTCTGGGCTCAGCTCGTGTCGGCCTATGAAAGAGTACCAGAGAAACAGGCAAGATGGGAAAAAGGGAACAAAATGAAAAAACAGTAGTAAAAAAGGGATTTTGACGTAAGGAAAAATCTATTTATTTCTGGGCGATTGGCTCGTGTCGCCAGCGAAATATCCTTTAATCTATTATTTCTAGGGTAAATGTACTAAACACATACCAGAAGAATAAATAAAATAAAGAAAAAGGTCAGTATAACTGACTCGCTCAACCCTCCAGGAGGGTGTCGGTATGAACACTAGGCGAGTGAGACCACTACCACGAGCCAAATGCCAATAGAAATCTCCCACTACAAAACCCTCCAAGAGGGAGAGCCGACCCACAGAGTGAGCAGCTCGTACTACTACTACTCCATCCCATGCTGCCGACTGCTGCGCCTCTGTGGCCATCCTGAAGTTAGCAGACAATCTTGGGCGAAGGATGGGTAGGGTGGGATTTCGCTGGCGACACGAGCCAATCGCCCAGAAATAGATTTTTCCTTACGTCAAAATCCCTTTTCTGGGCTCAGCTCGTGCGCTGCGCGAAATCGTACCAGAGAAATAGCACAAGATTGTAAACAAAAGTAATAAAATAAAACAGAATAGGTCTCAAAATAAAAGATAAAATAAATATAAAGTGAATATAATTGCTAAAAGATCATATACACAGTGATATAAAATTAGGAATATGCTTAAATTACCCTTAATTCTAATAATGTTTCTTACAAAAGGTAATTTACATATATACAGGTAAATGGCTTACATGTATCAAATGATATCTGTGTAAAGGCATGTATCAAAAATATAATAGCAATTAATTATAATCAGATAAGAAATTAATCAACAATGATAATATATAAAGGAAAGTATATGACTTAATATACAAACCCGTAACCATTATAATACGATGTATCCCCTAGCATAAAAATAAGGGGGTAACATCCATGAGATCAATGTTTATAATCATCTGTGAGTGTCCCTAGCAAAACAATAAGGGGCACCCACTACACCATCATAAAAGCAGCTAAGACACAAGGTGAATGCAAATGAACAAGGTAGGAATAGACGAACTGTTGGGTGAGGCAGGTAGAAAGGAGGACTGAATCTTCTACTACAGATTAGCTAGAGTCAGGGGAAACTATGTTACCCGCTGCTACTGCTGGAAATTTCAGAGCTTCCAAGGACTTAAGGTAGTGACGTTTGAACACTGTCGGCGATTTCCATCCGGTATACTTTTTCAACTCATCGAAATTCAATGTTTGAAAATAATTAATTGAGGTGGCTACTGCCCTGACATCATGTGCTTTCGGGAAAGAGTCAGGATTGGCTTGCTTAATAAAGTACAGGATTTGTTGCCTGATGCCTTTAATGGATAAAGTTCCACCTTTTTCCCTCTTAAAGAGGGGACCGATGAGATGAAGAGGTCCTGGACAGAAAGGCTCGTAAGGTTTGAAACTGGGCAAAGGGATACATCCTGTGGAAGGGGTAGGTACCTTCCAAGGATCCCACCTCATCAAAGGATCTTCATTCTTTGCTAAGAAGCTACGTTCCGGAGAAAGTAGGACTTTCCCCTGTGGTGAAGGAATGAATATGATCCGGATCCCTGGATAAGCCCGACAGTTCTGAAATTCTTGCTCCTGAAGCTAAGCTTAATAAAATAGGGTTTTTCTTAAGAGCATTATAAACGAGCATGTGTCATTATCGGTTTCTGAAGCCAGTTTTAGAACATCGTTTAAGAAATATGAAACTGACGAAGGCCTTACAGAAGGCCTAAGTCTAGCACATGCCTTAGGATAGACGAGAAGTAGGAATCCGTCAAGTCTATGTTGAATCCAAATTGAAATATCTTTTTCAAGGCTGACTTGTTTGTCGTAATCGTGCTAGCTGCTAACCTTTTTCAAATAAGGATCTGAAAAGGATATAGCTGAATTAACTGTCATGATTCTAATATCTGATTCTCTCAGGAAGATTGCTAACTTTTTGACAGCAGCATCATACTGTCTCAAAGTTGAATCCCTTTTATCGGATTCCAAGAAGAGATATTCTGAGGGTCAATATTCGCATCTCTTTTTGCCGCAAACTTCATGAAATCCATAAAGTTAGGGTTTTGAGAATCCCTGAGGAAGCGAACACAGTCTTCGTTTGTACTGACTGGGAGAGCCTGGATTGGGGATCCGAAGAGGACGAAGGCCCAGCTCCAGAATTAGAGGATACCAGTTGCTCTTCGCCAGTCTGGGGCTACTAGAGCCACTGACCCTTGAATGTCCTGAGTTTGTTTAATACTTTCATGAGAAGATTCACTGGAGGGAAGACATAAATCTTCTTCCAGTTGTTCCAGTCTAGAGCCAGGGCGTCCGTGGCATAGGCCAGAGGGTCCAGGTTGGGGGCTACATAACACGGTAGTTTTGTTTTGGTTCGCTTGAGATGCGAAGAGGTCCAACTGTAGCCCTGGAACTCTTTGAAAGGATCCATTGGAACGAACTGTTGTCCAGTGACCATTCCGACTCTAGGGGCACTGATCGGGATAGGGCGTCTGCTATGACGTTTCTCACTCCAGCTATGTGAGTGGAGGAAAGATGCCAACTGAACTTGTCTGCCAGGGAGGGAAAGATGGCTACCATGACATGATTTAGATGACGTGACTTGGAGCCTCCTCTGTTTATACAATGTACTACCACTGCGCTGTCCAGGACTAGCTTTATGTGGGAGTACTTTGGTGGGCGCAACCTTTTTAGAGTCAAGAACACTGCCATTGCCTCCAGTACGTTTATATGGAACTGACGGGAACTGAGGTGACCAAGTCCCTTGGACCTTTTTGACCTGGAATACCCTCCCCAACCGCTTAAGGACGTGTCTGTGTGGATGGTGATCCCTGGTGGAGGGAACTGAAGGGGTACTGACACTGACAAATTCTTGACTTTCGAGCCCACGGCCGAAGTCGATTCTTTAGAATCAGAGGGACTGAGGATAGTCTGTCCCTGGACCTGACATTTGCCCGCGAGCGCCAGATTCTGGTAAGGTCTTTCAGTTTGGCTTTCATTAAGACGTTCGTCACTGATGCAAAACTGGAGAGAACCCAGGATCCTTTCCTGAGCTCTCCTTGACGCTAGTTTGTGACTTAGAAATTGCTTGACTGACTTCGCTATTTCTTTCCTTTTGGCTGATGGGATCGACAGAGTGTGGGAGGATAGATTCCATTGAATGCCCAGCCACTGAAAGTTTGACTCTGGAGTGAGTCTTGATTTGGTCCTGTTTATTTTGAAGCCTAGATATTCCAGGAACTGAATCACTTTCAGTGTAGCTCTGTTGCATTCCTCGACTGTTGAAGCCCAGATCAACCAATCGTCGAGATACGCTACTACCATAATCCCTTGTGACCTGAGTTGTTGCACTACCACTTCCGCTAGCTTCGTGAACACCCTGGGTGCCACGTTGAGTCCGAAGGGAACTACCTTGAAGGAGAATGTCTGGTCTCCTATCTTGAAAACCCAGATACGGACGGAAGTGTCTTGCAATAGGGATATGATAGTAGGCGTCTGTAAGATCGATAGAGGTGGTGACGCCCCCACGGGGAAGTAAGGTCCGCACCTTGCGAGATCGTGAGCATCTTGAACTTGTCGCAGCGGATGGCTAAGTTTAAGCGGGACAAGTCTAAGATTACCCTTCTTTTTTGTGAGACCTTTCTTTGGCACGCTGAACAAGCGACCTTGAAATTTTAATCTCTTGACTCTCGCTATAGCTCCTTTCTGAAGGAGGTCCTCCGCGTACTCTGTCAATTCCTTGGAAGGAAGTTGACGGAAAGGTCTGGATGGAGGTGGGTTCGTCAACCAGCTCCAACCAGGCCTTTTGACACTATGCTCTGAGCCCATTCGCTGAAGTTCCACCGGTGGCGAAAGTGAAACAGCCTCCCTCCTACCTGAAGTTCTTCATTGGTTCTGGTAACCGCCTCGGCCTCCTCTGAAGTGCTTTCCCTATTAAGGGGCCTCCCGATCCTCTCCCACGAAAGGAACGCTTACCTCTGCCTCCCTTACCCGAGCGGTCATACTTCTGTGAAGCTTGACTCTCGAAGGCTTGATTGTAAGCTGGAGAGATGGCGTAAGAGGTGGAGGGCTGAGGCTGAGGGGATATCACATAAATTGGCTGTGATTGACCTTTAGAAGTGGAAGGTTGGGCTGCCTGCACTAATGGTACCGCTGGAACTTGCTGAGGAAAGCGTGGTTGCTTTTTCTGGTAAGGATGGAAACGCCTGGGTTTCCTCTGTCCCTTACCTTTAGGTGTTAGGTCTTGCCTCGTCTTAGCCGAAAGTCAAGGCCCCAACGGTCCTTAAGGCTCTGGTTCAACCTCGTAGCCTCTGACTGGACTTCCTTTACCATAGCTTCTGGAAGAGATCTGCTCCCCAGATGTTAGACGAGAGTAACCTATTCGGCTCATGCCGAATGGTTGCCTCTTGTAGGACATGCTTCCTACAATTCGTTCTAGCAGTGGCAAACTCAAACATATCTGACTGTACCGTTTGAGTCAGGGCTTTGGTCATGAGCTTAAAAATCGGTTCTGATCCATAGGCCATGGTTGCTACCTCGGACATAGCCATAGAGTTAATTGATCTGGCTAGTCGCGATTTCGCGTCAAACTCAGCCTGAAATAAGGCTATCTGGAAGCCTGGGTAGCTTTTCACCAAACTGCTCCATAGCACAGTCCGGTTTGAGTTTGCCAGCTGAGAAGGTGTTCGGCAAGTCTTCCCACAATTCTCCAACTGAGGGGAGTAACGGAGAAGTGGGATCTGCTTCCTTCAACTGAGGTATGGGTTCTCCCTTCTGGGCCGCTGGGATGGTCGACCTCGCGATCTTGGTCAGGAACGGGAGCGGGGTACTTTCATCCATTGTGAAAATAGTAAAGGGGCTCTTAAAAGGTTGTATCTTGGTATTAGAACAATCCATGTCCTCTAAACACCTGAGCCATTCTCTTTGAGCTTGGTCTCGTGAATAGAGGACTGTCTCCTTTGGTACCCTATCGTCCCGAACCATGGCTGAAGGTGTGAGCCTTGCGTAGCCTATGAACGGAGGCTGAGGTCTTCGGGTTAGAACTCGAAGTCCTCTATTCTTCGAGTCCCAAATTCCGGTATAGAGATGAGACCGTCCTGGAAGGGGGCGTATGACGCTACTCTCCATGGGTTGTTCATAGAGAACGGAGGTAGCGAGTCATAGGGAGGAAGCTGAGTTCCACTTGTATTGGAAAGTGGAGGAGAGGCTAGAGGAGCTTCTCTTAGCCCCGGCTATAATGGAGTCTTGGGAAGTAATCCTATACCGACAAACGAGAGATCATTTGTTCCATGCTACTCTTTAGGGACCCAACTAGGTCGCCCACCTGTTGCAACAGGCCAGCATTGGAGTCCAAAGCCGGAGCTGCTGCGGAGGTGGAAGGGTGGCTCTGAATCGGAACCAAGGGTAGCGGAACTGGTGACTCTGCCGGAGTGCGAGATCTCTCTCTGGAGGATTTACTCCTCGAGGACTTAGAGCCGGAGCTAGAAGCTTTAGACCTGTCTGCTCCGGGATTCCAGCCGGAGACTTACGGGAGGAGGATGAAGCTGAGGTCGTCTTCTTAGACGACGATGACGTCCTAGTCAGGTCTCACTGCTTTACTCTTGACCTTAGGTCTAACCGAAGCGTCAGAGGAGAATATAATTCATCACCCGTAAAGCCTTGGAAGGATGGAGAGGTTGCAGGAGTAGAAACCAACAGTTACGCCCAGGAGACCCTTGGGTGTCCACCGTACCTACCTCGACCAACAGGGTCGTCTACACCTACCATAGGTTCAACATTAATATCTAGAGTCGCGACGTCTGTGGAGATATCCTGGTCTTGATCAGTTAATGAGGCAGCCAGCTGTTGTTGGATGAAGGCGATAGTCGGGGCCGCCTCTACTTGGGTCGACGTATCCTGTCGCCTTGCCTCCGGGGAAGATTATACCGCCAACCGTTTCTCCAGGATGTAGGGCATACCCTTGGCGGCGTTCTTCCCAAACCGCCGACCCAGGCCCGCAGGGTAGCCAGTGCGGTATCCCTCACTGCCGGCGCCTGGAAGAGAGGGCGTAGATTAGATTTAAGAATCTCTTAAAACTAAAACTTAAAGTATAACTTAAACTAGATGCCTTAAGTTAAAATGAATGATGAAAACTTAAGAAGCCCTAAAAAAAGAAGCGGAGCAGCTACTGGAGATGGAATACTTACCCCCGTCCAAAAGCTGGCTCACCAGGTCGTAACATATGTACACGTCTCATGGTACCAGACCTGGATGTCCCCGTGCAAAGTCGCGCATGGAGCATGGGACCGGCAAACTTCGTGTCCACATGGGTCCTGAAGTGTGGCGGCGCATCCCGGATGCTCACAGTTGGTGGCCTGTAAGTGGGAAGACACATGAGTATCTTAAAGAGTAACACTTACAGACTAAAGGACAGAAGAACTCCGTTGCATGCCGGAGCTCGGAAAAAATTTGGCATAACCCCTCCCTGCATCGCCTGAATAGGCTATAATCCCGGAGAGATCCGGTAAGACATGTAAGGGAGGGGGGATGGTTTAAGGTACTTAAGATAAACTTTATAGTTAATCTAAACAAAACCTAAACCTAAAACACAAACGAACCGGACCAAGTCCAGTGCGTAGCGAGTGTAGTAACTCAGCAATACGGTAAGGTTAGCAGTGACCCCCTGTATGTTCCGGTCCACTCTACTGGGTGGGCTAACAACTTTCCACTGGATACCAGACTCCGGTCAGGAAAGGAGCCCTAGTAAGGTGGGAAAGGGCGAGAAGACATACAGGCTCGAACTAGCACGGAGCGACAAGGTAGCAACGGAGGGGGGGAAAGGCCAGTACCCCCCACTACGTACACCACCCGGCCGGACCGAGAAGCTGGATGGGTCGAGTCCAGTCTGGGTCTGTCCCGACTCCCTAGCCCCTCCGCCTGGGGGGAGAGAGGGAGGCAGGCTCGGGTATGTGGAGCGAGCATGGGCAGACCGAACCCACCCCCGCCCGACTCTATGGAAGAGCGGGAGGGGGTGGGGGGAAGGGTGACTGGGCAGGCGTCTGGCTGTCCTCGTGATCACGTAGTGACCACGAGGCGGTAAGACCAACATAAAGACAAACTAAGCCTAGGACAAACCAACTGATCAGAGAGATGCTATCGGGAAGCAACTGAACTGAAAAGCGGTAGCATATAGGCCCACTGGGCCAAAACCAACTGATCAGAGAGATGCTATAGGGAAGCAACCGAACTGATGAGCGGTAGAATAGGCTCAATGAGCCAGGGCCTAGGCTAAGCCAGACGCCTAACCACTACTAACAATACATTAAATAAATAAAAATGAAAGAAAGAAAACAATATAGCAGGAGAAAAAAATCCAGGAGTGTACGACTAACCCGAAAGCAAGTCTACCACTCAAAGCTAGTCAGAGGCCGATACTAAGAGCTGGGACTAGGGTCTGGATAGAAGAAGCCTACATAAGGTAAAAGACATGCATGCATGACAAACC
The DNA here is from genome assembly GCF_015104395.2 of Macrobrachium nipponense. NCBI lineage: Eukaryota > Metazoa > Arthropoda > Malacostraca > Decapoda > Palaemonidae > Macrobrachium > Macrobrachium nipponense. The sequence continues at coordinate 56,946,095 of NC_087204.1, read as the reverse complement.
TGAGTAGACAGAACCATAAGAAAAGCGGATAATAAATATAGAGCGTACGTAGAAAAGGGGATGTTCTAGGTATGGGAGACCAAGAACGAACCCACCACGAGGCAGAACCATGCTGCCATGCTTCCGACCCAGAGATCGTATTTATACCTAAAAAACGGCAAATACTGTCTCAGGGCCGGAAAAAAACCAACTAACCATAAATACTGAGTACTTAACTTAGCTGCTGCGATAGCTGCACGCTCCATTATAGATAAATCCAACGAAGGGCACAAAAAAACACAGAGAGAAAAATATCACGTGTGACTCGTGTGCGCTAACTGAAAAGGATGTAGTAGTACGAGCTGCTCACTCTGTGGGTCGGCTCCCCTCTTGGAGGGTTTTGTAGTGGGAGATTTCTATTGGCATTTGGCTCGTGGTAGTGTTCTCACTCGCCTAGTGTTCATACCGACACCCTCCTGGAGGGTGAGCGAGTCGTTATACTGACCTTTTTCTTATTTTATTTATTCTCTGGTGTGTTAGTACATTTACCCTAGAAATAATAGATTAAAGGATATTTCGCGCAGCGACACGAGCTGAGCCCAGAAATAGATATATAATATAAGTGAATCAGGTATACAGAATACAAGTTAAGTACTTAAAGCTAACCTTATGCTAAACAATGGCATAAAAAAGAGAGCCAACAACAAAAGTACTTAAACTAACTTATAATAAACATAGTAGTATACAATAATGTAATGTAAGTTAACAAAACAGATTCACTTAAGCAAAGTATTTACATAATATACACATTGTGTCCTACCCTAGCATAAAAATAAGGGTAGGGACACTGAAGTAACTTATAAGTACAAAGTGTGGATGTCCCTAGCAAAAAAATAAGGGACACAAACACAATATGACCTCAGCGGCTAAGGCTAGAGTCTCTGAGTAGCATGGCGATAGGGTGAGGCATGTTAGACGAGGTAGGTTGGAAGGAGATCTGGATCTATACTATGACTATTATACAGTATCAGGAGAAACAATGTTTCCCGCTGCTACTGCAGAAAATTTTTAAAGATTCCAAGGACTTTAGATAGTGACGTTTAAAGACTGTCGGAGATTTCCATCCAGTATACTTTTTAAGATCCTCGAAGTTCATATGTTGAAAGTAGTTAATTGAGGTGGCTACTCCCCTGATGTCATGTGCTTTTGGGAATGAATCAGGATTGGCTTGTTTAATGAAGTAAAGGATCTGTTGTCTATACCCTTTACTGATAAAGTACCACCTTTTCTCTCATGAAGAGAGAACCTGAGGATCTTGAGGATGTGCGAGATAGAAAGGCTCTTAAAGTTGATACTGGGCAGAGAGAAGGGTCTTGCGGAAGTGGGATGACTTTCCAAGGACCCCACCTTGCAAGAGGATCCTCATTTTTGTAGCTAAAAAGCTACGATCCGGAGCAAGCAGGACTTCTCCTGAGGGGAGGAATTCTACATGACCCGCATCTCTGGATAGAGCCGACAGTTCTGAAATTCTAGCTCTGAGCTAGGCTTAATAAGAATAACGTCTTTCTGAGGAGCATTATGAATGTGCACGACGAGTTGTCAGTATCTGATGCTAGTTTGAGGACGTCATTTAAGAACCATGAGACTGCAGTAGGCCTTTGAGAAGGTCTAAGTCTAGCACAGGCTTTAGGGATAGACGTAAAGTAAGATTCAGTCAGATCTATCTGGAAACCCAACTGAAAGATCTTCTTCAAAGACCGATTTATGCGTAGTAATAGTGCTAGCTGCTAAATCCTTTTTCAAACAAGGATCTGAAAAAGGATATAGCTAAGTTAACTGTCATGGTTGTAGTGTTTGATTCTTTCAGGAAGGATGCTAATTTTTTAATAGCAGAGTCATATTGTCTAATAGTTGACTCTCTCTTATCTGACTCTAGGAAGAGGATGTTTTGTGGATCAATGTTAGCATCTTTGTTAGCCGCAAACTTCATGAAGTCCATAAAGTTAGGGTCTGAAGAATTCCTGAGGAAGCGAACACAGTCCTCATTTGTACTGCCTGTGACAGCCTGGGATTGGGAATCCGTTGAGGTCGGAGACCCAATTCCAGAAGCAGAGGATACCAGTTGCTCTTGGGCCAGTCTGGTGCAACCAGCGCTACCAGTCCCTTGAAAGTCCTCAGCTTGCTCAAGACTTTCAATAGAAGATTCACTGGACAAAAACATAAATTTTTCTCCACTGACTCCAATCTAGCGACAGGGCATCCGTGGCATAAGCCAGAGGGTCCAGGTTGGGGGCCACATAGCAAGGGAGCTTGTGGTTTGCTTGTGAAGCGAAGAGATCTACTTGGAGACCTGGGACTCTCCGGCATATCCACTGGAATGACCTGTCGTCTAGGGACCATTCTGATTCCAGAGGGACCGACCGGGACAAAGCGTCTGCTATCACATTTCTTACCCCGCCAGGTGAGTGGCGGACAGATGCCATTTGTGTTTGTCTGCTAGGGCAAAGATGGCTATCATGACATGGTCACATGTTTGGATTTGGACCCTCCTCTGTTGATGCAATGAACTACCACTGCACTGTCCAAAAACTAGTCTTAGATGAGACTTTTTCGGGGGAAGAAGTCTCTTCAGGGTAAGAAATACTGCCATTGCTTCCAAAACGTTTATGTGGAGCTGGCGGAACTGAGCTGACCAAGTCCCCTGAACTTGTTTGAATTGAGAATATCCCCCCCAACGGACAGGGAGGCATCCGTGTGAATGGTTAATACCGGAAGGGGATATTGGAGGGTACCAGTTTGGCCAGGTTCTTCACTTTTGTCCATGGACGGAGTTGATTGCGAAGGATCTGTGGAATTACTGACAACTTGTCTCGAGATTTGGCGTTTGCTCTCGATCGCCAAACTCGGTTTATATCCTTCAGCTTGCTTTTAGGAGGATGTCTGTCCAAGGAGGCAAACTGAAGAGAACCTAGGATTCTTTCTTGGCTTCTCCTTGATGTTTGTTTGCATTTGAGAAATTGTTTCACAGCTTTGGCTATTTCTTTGCGTTGACCACTGGAATTGACAGATTGTGGGAAGACAAATCCATTGGATTCCTAGCCACTGAAAACGAGACTCTGGAGTAAGTCTGGATTTAGTTTTGTTTATCTGGAACCCCAGATGTTCCAGAAATTGAACTACCTTTTCCGTGGCTTGAGACATTCCTCGACTGTTGGTTGCACAGATCAACCAATCGTCGAGGTATGCTGCTACCATTATCCCCTGAGTTCTCAATTGTTGAACTACCACTTCTGCTATTTTTGTGAATACCCTGGGGGCTACATTCAGACCGAAGGGCATCACTTTGAATGAGAATTTCTGATTTCCTAGTCTGAACCCTAGGAATGGGCGGAAGTGCCTGGCTATAGGGATATGATAGTATGCGTCTGTAAGATCGATGGAGCATGTGACGGCTCCACGAGGAAGTAAGGTCCTTACTTGCGAAATGGTAAGCATTTTGAACTTGTCGCAACGGATGAAAGAGTTTAGCCTTGACAAGTCTAGATTACCCTTCTTTTTGTTGAGCCTTTTCTTTGGCACGCTGAATAAGCGACCTTGAAATTTTAAATGCTTGACTCTCGCAATAGCTCCTTTCTGAAGGAGTTCTCTCGCATAATCTGTCAATTCCCTTTGACGGTTCCTGGTAAAATGATCTGATTGGAGGGGGGATCTTTGATCCAACTCCAACCCAACCCTTGGACACTATGCTCTGTGCCCAATTGCTGAACCCCCACCTGTGACGGAAGAGGAACAACCTCCCTCCTACCTGGGGAGCCTCAGTTGTTGTTGGGCGGGTTGACCTCCCGCCCTCCTCAGAACTGCCTACCTCTTGTCGCTCTACTTGAGCCTCGCTGGCGAAAGTGGCCTCGCGCTCTGCTACCTCTCGCCTGCCCCGAAAAGGGAGGATAAGCTTGACTTTCATAAACAGGGTTGAAGGCCGGCGAGAGTGCGGTAAGAGGTCGAGGTTGCAACTGAGGAACACAAGGAGGATGGGTTGAGTCTGTTTTGAAGTTGCAGGCTGTCCCTGTTGGGTAACTGGGAACGGCCTGAACGAATTGCTGCTGCTGCTGACGTTTCTGGTAAGGCTGGAATCTTCTACCAGCCTTCTTTGGTTTCTTACCAGCAGCGGGGGCGGATTCTTGTTTCCTCTTAGAGGAGATACCCCATCTAGCTCTGAGGCTCTGGTTGAGCCTAGCAGCCTCATGGTGTACCTCATTCAACCGCGGACTTCTGGGAAGAGGTCCGCCGCCCCCCACATGCTGGAAGCCAGGAGCCCTATTAGGTCGTGCCTAATAGTGCATTCCTGCAGAACGTGCTTTCGACAGTCTCCTAGCTAGGAAGAAGTCGAAAGCATCTGTCTGAACCGTTTGAAGCTGCTTGACTTGGCCCAGAATCTTAAATAAAGGTCTGTTGCCATACGATAAAAGCAGCCATCTCAGGAATGATCAAAGAATTGAGGGACCTGCCAAACCTAGTTCGAGCGTCGAACTCGGCCTGAATCAAGGTATCAGGCAGCCTCGGAAGCTTTTCACCAAACTGGTCATTGCAGTCCGGTTTGAGCTTACCAAGCGTGAAAGTGGACGGCACGTTTCTCCCACAATTCTCCGAAAAGCTGGGAAGAGCGGAGAAGTAGACTCCGCTTCCCTCAGTTGTGGGCATGGGACTCATCCCTTGAGGACTGCCTGAAGAGTCGCTTCCACTATTTTGGTAGCGAACCGGGAGAGAAGCCCTCCTCCTCCGTCGCAAAAATAGTAAAAGGACTCTTGAAAGCCTGGAGCTTGGTGTTGGGTACACTCCCAGTCCTCAAGGCAGTGAACCCATTCCCGCTGAGCGTGCTCTCTACTATAAAGCACATGCTCTCATGGTGATCTTGTCTTCCTAGTGAGCGCCGCTGCGGTCCAGCCTAGCATACCCAATGAAAGGCTGCGTCAATCCCAGGAGGATAAAACTCGAAGTCCTCAATCCTTCGAGTTCCAACCAAACTCCGGACAGAGATCATACGTCCTTGAATGGAGCGTAAGCGGCTACTCTCCATGGGTTATCCATGGAGTAAGGCTGGTAGCGACTCATAAGGAGGTAGCTGGGGAATACCAGCACTTGCTACTGGGGAGACTGGGTAAGGAACCTGAGCAAGCCCAGCTACTCGGTCCTCATTCTCTCTAACTCTGTTAGAGAGATCTTGGATGGACTGGCCCGACTGATTCAAAGTGTTCGACAGTTGCGCGAACATCTGTTCGAACTTGGTTCCGAGGGCGGAGACCTGTGAGCCGACCATCTCTCCTACCTGTTGCATCACCACTGCTGAGAAGGCAGTGGGATCAAAGGTGCTCGTCGCTATACTCCAACCGGCGTTGCCGGGGGAGTGGATGCGGTGGAGGCCGGAGAAGGCATGGCTCAGCAGGAGCGCGAGCCTTCTCCTTAGAAGCCTTGCTTCTAGAGCTCTTGGAGTGTGAGGAGCTCGGCTTAGCCTTCACCGCGTCAGCATAGGAAGTCGAAGACTTCTTAGCTGGAAGAAGACGAAGACGAACTTTTTAGAAGTCGTCTTAACGAGGGTCTTCGGTTCTCTCTGTCCCTTCACCTTTGGGGGTACAGAGAGAGCGGGAGAGCGGGCAGGGATCTCAGATCCCGAAAAGCCTTGGAAAGAAGCAGAAGAAGAAGGGACAAGGAGAAGATCCAGGAGCGCCCAAGGAAAGACTTTGGGCACCCGACACACCTACCTCAACTAACAAATCCTCTGCACCTACCGCCATAGGCTCAATATTAAGGTCCAGGGTTGCGACATCTGGGACCGTCTCCTGCGTGGCCACGGCCCCAATAACGACTGCTGCACCTCTTGCTGGATAGAAGCGATGAGAGGGGCTGCAGAGATGGGGTCAACATATCCTGTTGACTTGCCGCCGGGGAAGATCTGAAAGGCCAGCTTCTTGTCTAAGATGTATGGCTGGCCCTTGCGGCGTTCTTGCCGAAGCCGCCCACCCAAGCCTTCAGGGTTGCTAGGGCGACTTCCTTCACGGCGGCAGCCTGAAAGAGAAGGCGAAATGAAGCTTCTAGCGGCGGGGACGGGGTTAAACAATGTTAAGACTAAGTGTTATTAGTAATACGAAAAAGAAGTCTAAAATCGACTTACACCCCTCCCACCAGCTGACTGACCAGGTCATAGCAGATGGTGCAGGCTTCAGGGTGCCAGAACGATCATGGCGTTGTAGGTCGTGGCACACAGGGCGTGAGTCCTGCACTCATCGTGGGCGCAGGGGTCATACAGCGTCGCGTTACACCCCAGGACCTGACAGTTGGTAGCCTGTAAGTGGAAAGATACATAAGTATCAGGAGAACACTTACAGCCTAACAATTGCTCCGCTGCATGCCGGAGCATGAAAGGTAAATTAAACCAGAGCCCCGCCATAATACGTGTGGTAACAAGGTGGTTGTTGTCTAAGGCTACGCCGGAGACAAGAGAAATTACCCAACCAGGTGTGGTGGTGAGCTATGAAACCACGACGGAGAACGACGGAGATGGTATAACCACAGTTAGATAATACTAAAATTCATCGTAAAATTAGGGTATATCCTATATTTATAACGAAATATATATATACAAATCTTTTCCCCGCTTACTAGAAGAGTGCCCGGGTAAGAGCAAGCTCTCCTCCGGTAGCGGGAAAAAAAGGCAGGATATAGTAGGCAAGCAATAGACCACTAGTAGTGACCACCCCGCCTGCTGGCGGAGCCAGACGAACTATAACCAAAGGGGCCCCGGCTGCAGCGGAGGCTCCGTTCGTTACAGTGGGAGAAAGGTGGGACTGAGCAACTGGGGGGGGGGGTTCCCGGCGTGACGCGGCGGAGAGAGAGGGGGGGGGGCGGCCTACTCCTCCCCGTCTCAACAACTACCCGCTCGGAGACCCGGTACCTGAAACACGTGGTCGCCCTAAACCCCAGCTGGGAGGAACCCCTGGCCTCCTCAGAGAAGGAGGGAGGAAGGCTCTGAGGTTGTCATAGCAACCAAGGGGTCCACCAGACCCCTCCCTATACCTGTAGGGAGGGAAGGGGAAGGGTAGGTGCGGTGGAACACGTGGCCGCCAGTGGCCTAAGCCGCAATAGGAACACAACCAACGGGAGGGCCACGTGAACCAGGCTGTACCAATACATGGGACATGCACCTAGGCTAGCCTAACACCCTAACAAAAAGGAACTAAAATTACATCATAACAGGTGGAAAAGACACTTTCAGTAAAAGAAAAAGAAGCCCAGGAGGAGGCAAACTGTTCCGAGGAACAGAGGACTACTCGGAGCCAGCGATAGCCGATGAAGAGCAAGAGCTGGGATGCTGGGCCAGAATACAGAATAGCCCTAAATACCAAACTAAGAGGATGGTAGGCGGGCTAACCTAGCTAAAAATACGATGTAAAAACGATGAACGTGATATAGTAAGCCCATAAGTACAAGAAGTCCCAGTATGGAAGACCGGGAATTCTTGACATGAGGCAGAATGGCGCCGCCACTAGCCGACCGGGAAACCGTATAAACTATTAGAAGGAAAATACTGGTTCCTGGAAGACTAAAATACGGTAAATACTACTTATGAGGCACTTAACTTAGCCGATGCGATGGCAGCACGTTCCATGGTAATAGGTGGTGATAAATCCGTGAAAAAGGCACACGTGAAAAAATGCGTTCAACGCGTACTGCTAAATATTAAGGATGACCGCTAGGGGCGCTGCTGTCCGTGGCGTCCTTAGTAGTAGTAGTAGCGGCCACATCACCCGTTAGTATCAGCTCTCTCTAGTGGGGATTTTGGATTGGAAGGTCTAAATGGTGAATGACTCGTGGTAGTGATCCCACTCGCCCCTATTCTCATACCGACACTTCTTTTATAGAGTGAGCGAGTCAGTTTACTGACATTTTCTTAATTTTGTTTTTCTCTGGTAAGATTTAGATTAATTTGCCTAGAAAGAATGATATTAAGGATCCTTTCATAGGCCGACAAGAAGCTGAGCCCAGAAAATTTTATCGGAAGAGTTACCGGACCGCGTACCGCGGACGTAAGGAAAAAAAAGTTTTTTCATAAATTCACCATAAATCGAAATATTGTGCTAGAAACGTCCAATTTGTTGCAAAATGAAGGAAAATGATTGAATATTACTAGAATATAATCTTTTAGCTTACAATTGCTTTTTTCTACCATTTTGGTAGAGTCAAAGTTGACCGAAGAAGGTTGAAATTTTGGCACTTATCGTTATTATATGAATATTTCAAAAACTGATAGCTACAATCATGAGTATTTTTTGTTGTATTCTACATGAAATTGCGCACATTTTCATATATAATACTTCATGTAACGGATAATTTAAAACTGTGCAAAAATTATGTCAAAGTGATGAAATAATTTTTGAGATGTGTCACTGATACTTTTTAGTGCGATAAAGAATTCGCGCTTGCGCGCCTGCTATAAGATTGTAAACAAAACAACGCCTTGATCCGTGAACTCCCAGCATCCCCAAGGCGTGTGATTCAAAAGTTTTCGGTTGGTAGGCCTATAAGCATTTTTCCGCGAATTTAAAAAAAAACTTTTTTGAGTCGACGTATAATACGTCCAATCAGCATACAGGAGACATTTTGACTCAACGTTATTTTATATCCAATCGGCGTAAGAGGGTTAATATTAAGACCTACGATTACTACCATATATAGACCTGATTTAGACCTCCAATCGAATGAGGAGTTTTTTTTTTTTCTAAAAGTCCTTTTTTGCTAGATATGAATTTTTCAATATGGTAAAAAAATAAACCCTATAAATCAGGAGAAAAAAATTTATAAAAGAAAGACACAAAAATTGGAAAAAAAAAAAAGGGCTCTATTTGATTGTTCTATAATGTCTTTCTGAGTTACATACCAAATTCCAGTGTTATAGCTTTAAAACTAAGTGAGAAGATAGATTTTGAAGGTCAATAAGTATAGTTTTGAGATACGGTCGTTCAAAGTTTTCCTTCGTATTTCTATAAAGACAATGTCAATAAATAGTATATTTCTTTTTTTGTTTTTTGTATTTAATAAACCAAAACTATTTTATTTATCATTATTTAATCATAAATGATGATCCCTTTGCTCATATATCGTAGCCTGGGGCACTGCTTGAAGCAAGATGGGGGACTCCTTCCTACGCAATCTCTCTCTCCCCTTCACTAACTCGGCTTATTACAGCGAATTTTCTTCTTCTGTATGTTAGCGAGATGTTTTCCTTGTATTTTCCTCTTTGTGCATGATGAAATTCTTGCCGAAACAAAGATAAACAAACGTAAATGCAAGAGAATGTCAGAGGTGAAACTCGAGGTGTATCTCTTTTTACAAAGACAATTTAATAAATCATGACTACCGTATTAGAATTTAATATTCCATTTTGGGTATTAAAAAACCAAAACTTTGTTATTATCATAAATGAAGATCTCTTTGCTCAAAGATCATAGCTTTGGGCACAGTGTGACGTGTGCTGTCAGGCAAGACGGGGGCGTTACTACGCAACCCTTTACTACGCAACCCTCCCCTCTCTCTTCACTAACTACGCGTATATTATGATATTCTGTAATAATACTTGAGCGATTTTTCTTCATCTGTATGTTAGCGAGATGTTTTCCTTATCTTTTCCTCATTGGCATGATAAAATTCTTGCTGAAACATATAAAACATACGTAAAAGCAAGCGAATGTCAGAGGTGAAATCAACGTGTAGACTACTTGAAATTGTGCTCGCACTGATGGTTGGACTTGGTAGCTGACTGAAGTGAAGTCTCCCTTCTCGACGTGGGGAATGTCTACAGATGCCATTTCTCCCAATTTCTTTGATAATAATTATCAAAATTTACGATAATAGAAGAAATATTGCATTTTTCTTGTACGGATGAATGTTTTAGGCTTATTGAGTTACGTTAACTAATTACCTGTAACTATGAAAGTAAGAGGAATTTTGATGAAATATTTCGTATACGTATTCTCAATTGCCATATGAAGCTCCATGAAATTTTTTCATGACTTTGCATTTTTCGCCCTATAGCCCCATATATAAGGGTTTCCGGCCGGCCCCCTTAATCCTCAGAATGAAACTCATCTAATTCTTTGAAAGATAAATCTTCCAAGAAGTCTACTTGGCATTGTCAGCAAAGAGATAAATCTACCAAGAAGTCTACTTGGCATTGTCCAGCAAAGATTATTTGAGAAGCAAATGTCTTTTCTCTACTTTAAATCAAATTCTCACTGTTGGGCTGATTAACACTGATTCCTCTTTCAATGTTTTTGAGTTCCATGGAGTATTTCTTACTCTTCAATTACTTAGAAATGTTTTGTATCATCTGTTATTACAGAAACTAGAATAAATTAGATTCTAGGTTCCCACAACTGATTTTTATACTGAGTCCTTACATACTATTTCTAATAAAAATGTTCAATAGAATGCCAGTCTTTGTCATATGCCCATTTATCCAATTATATGTATTGGTGCTTTTTTGTCTGAAACATTTCAATATGTTTTTTATGCATTTTTGGGTAGTGCGCTATGGTTAACCCTCTTGCTTGTGCCGAAAATATAAGGGTGTAAGGTACACAACTTTTCTCCTGGGCTGATAAGAACTTGTGTATGGAAAAGTTTTTTGGTAAAAATTCGGTACTTCCGAACTATAACTAATATACACTTCTGGTTAGTGTTATTATGTTGGCAAATGATTGAATTATTTCCTAAAGCAATTTGAACATCTTTACAAGGCTTAGAAATAATAAAAACTATGTGATGAATGTAAAATTTTAAACAAAAAATCATAGATATTTTTAGAAATAATCAAGAAGAAAAAATATAATTAGGTTTGATAGTTTGTTTTTACCTAAATTGTGTAGAAATGTTGATCTTTTGCATGGAAGCAACTAATTTTGCTATAAATGTGTTTTGCTATTGAGCTGTAATTGATTAAAAAAATACTAATTTTTTACAAAATGCAATTTTCAGATTTTCCAACCTACTTATGTTGACCTTATGTATCGTAGCTAAGTAATCTAGCGGCGTCGGGTTTGCGTTTTCTTCGGGATTCATCATCTATCAACCCAATGGCGTCAACTATGTTTTCTATGATTGACGTGTTTTTTTTCCGTGAATTTTTCCTGAAAATAATTTATATTTGACGAGCTACGCTTCATCAGATCACAAAAGGGTTAATATCATTTGGAGAGTTGATTGGTTTTAGTACTTCATCTTTTTTTGCAAGTTCCATATGCATTAAACGTTTGAACTCCTCCTCCTCCAGTTTGTATGGGTTTGATATCAATGGTTGACAGTTGATTAACTGATTCTGAATTTTATAACCCTATTGGCTGCGTAAGTCAGTTATTCAGTACTACTAGTACATAAAGTAATCGAAAATGCCATTTTTTTATTCAGTATATTTCACAGTCACAAACCTACTGATTTTATGTACCATGCCTCTTTGGTTTCCTTATTGACTGGCACACAGACCCTGGTCCCAAATTAAATACAGTTAGTCCCCTATTATCAGTGATCCAGTTTTACTGGGCTTGATTAGCAATGAAAATTGGCAATTTTCAGTGCCAGTATGCTCTGATTTCTACTCATCAGTGACGATAATCGGTTATTGGTGGCAATACATACCTAACAGAGGTGCCGATAACCGAAAAAGATTTCTTAGCCACCATTAGCCCCTGCTTTGCTTATTAAAGTTGTAGATTGAATCTACCTGCAGCCTTCAGATTTACTTATTTTAGTTAAAGTAATGTGTATGTACTTTGTATCTTTGTAATGTTTGTAATTTTTTTAGTATTTGATATTTTTGCATCTTGACTACTTTGAGTAATGTTTTTTTATTGTTACAGATCTTTAGTTTTACACTTCCGTATATTTAAAGTAATGTTTTGTATTTAGGTATGTGTACCCAATGACACGACAGCTTGTTGATGAGGACCGTATTGCCATTAAACCAATATCACGAGAATTTTATGAGATCATAGACACCATATTGAATTCTGAGTACTACACTCAAATCCTTATGAAGCATGCCTCTTCATACCACCTATTGATACTCTGAATGAAAATAATTTAAGGAAGGACAAGATTGCCAAGGCTTTGGCAATGTTACCACAGTGAGTATATCTTTAATTTTGTCAAGGATTATATTAGTTACAGCAGTTTTGTCTGCCTAAAGTACTAATTTATTATATTATGGATTTGGATTAAAGCTTTTTTATTGACCTTTATGCCCTGTAGGTGAGGATTTTGTACTGTAGCTGTGAGATGATGATCACTGAATATCTCATAAACAAAACTTTTGTTTTGGTTGCTGAGGAATTAGTGAAATACAGATATTTTTAGAAATGTATTATGAAATAATAAACATAAACATGTAGAGTTGCATTTATTTTTGTACTGTTAACCCAGGCTAACATTAAAAATTACTCAATAAACTGTACTCATTCTGTTACTTTTGCACTGAATCATATAAAAACAAGTGAATAATTACACATTTGTAGTTTATTCATATAAATATCAAATAACACATGAATTTTCACCATCCCTTTCAGCAGGTTCTCTTGAGCAAAACATTTCTTCATTCTTGGAAAGCATACAATTAAAACCTAAAAGGCTGATTGAATTGCCCTGGTATCTTTTAGCTTGTCACACCCGTTTACTTCCCAGATGTAAACATTGAAAGTTTAAACTGCTATGATCATGGAAATTTAACTTCCGCTGATAATGGTTTGATCATAGTGTTCAGGGCAATAGGGTTAAAGGATGCAAAATTCACTAGTGTCAATTGAGGGAAAACTCTTGATCTTTTTCATTTAGCTTTGTTAAGCATAATTTTTGTTTATTTCAGTTGGAAAGAAGGAGAAAACCATTTGTTATTCAACATGTTGCCAGGAACACCCCCATTATTTGACACTGCTCTCAATATGGATCGAGGCAAAGCAATTTTGGCAGGAGGAGGTTTTTCATCATTGACATATCGAAGAGGTTTTGATGTATCTCTTCCCGTGTATAATCCTGTGTATCAGGATATCCCTCCCAACAGAAAAAAGAGGTAGGATGTATAACTTACAAATTTATGGTTGCTTTGAGGATTTTTAGTACTGTAAGATCTTGATGCCTTATTTGTATGCAGAAATATTTGCAAATAGAACAAAAATAATTGCATGGGTCTTTTGAAGTTGAACTTAATAATAGTTAGTGTCTTGCTTGACTACTGCTTCTACTCACTGTAAGTCAGTATATTATTTAGGAGTTAGTCCTTTTTGTACCAATTTTGGCATTGCATGTTAAAATGATCTTTGATAACTCACTTTTGTTATCTGTTATGTTTAATAAAGTTAATCAATATTTCAAACAATGTTTATGATTTTACATAATGACTTTTTCAAGTTATGAGGTCTTGCATGACCTTTCTTATTAAATATGTAGATGCAAAGGTAATTTGGATTAGATGTAATCAGGTGAATTTTCAGTAAATATTTTGGTGCTATAAGTAGTTGCCCTTTTCATAGATTTATTAACAAAAAAATTGGCCAAAGAGGAATGAGAAAATTTATTTTAGAGTAACATGAAACTTGATTGGACATAGAAATTATGCTGTTTTAATCAGTTAGGCACCAAAAGATTTACAAAACTAGCTTAAGACATTACTTCATATATCCATCATATATCTGGAGAGAGGGTACTTAAAATAAATCAGTAAACAGAAAAATTGAGTACATGGTACACTAAGTGATGAAAATATTTCAGGTAGAGAAAGGATTAATGGAGTTGAATCTTTCAAATACAGTAGTTAGGAACTTTGATAACCAGTGCAGGTTCTCTGTGGTTGAAATATAATGAAAGATTGAAAAAGGCAAGTCAAGCAGTGGTCATGTTACGGACCAATTCTTAAATACTTAAAAAGTTTATTGCCGCCAGATTCAGGCGCATAACATATTTAATTTATTGTCCTTTTATCACATCATATTTATATTGCTTTAGCTGTAATAATAATGATCTTCAGCAGAAACATTAGAGTGGAATAATAAAACATACGAAAACATTTTAAATAATTATTAACAAAAGAAAACCCCATAAACATATAAACATAGTAATGGAAAAAGTTACAAAACAATCCAAGTGAAAGTTACAATAGTTAACTAGGCAATGAAATTCTGAAAATTACAGTTTCTTAAACGGAGGTGAGGCAAGTATTATATAATTAATAATACTGATCCAAATGATCAGGGGGACACCCCACGGGAACATCTGCAAGAGGGACAAATCACGTGGTTGCTACCAACAATCAACAACAAGGCTAACTTCCTCGTAGAGACGAATCCTCATCAACTACATCGTCCGGGAATATATACCGTGCAAGTTCATTGAAGCATTCAGCTTCCACAAAGCGCGCTTCCACCATAAATTCGCTACCCTCGTAGCCAACGATGCACGATTCCCAGGACGACCACCGAAGTATAGCCAAAATAACACTCGCAACGCACAACTATCAAAACGTCCACCCTCTTCTACTGCAGAGTTCCGTGTCCCGCCTGAAGTATACCTCACGCCTCCAACGTCACCTGCTGTAACAGTAATATTGACATATAATTAGGGAACTATGGTATTTGTAGAATAGGTAATAACCCAAAGCAGTAGTTTTGGAAAGAACTATTTCCTACAAACTATCACGGGATCGTAACAGGTCAGGTTGAAATTTTAACCCTTAATGGACAGATATTACTCACATTAGGTGTAATACATGACAGGTTTTGGGTGGTTGACAGATTTATTCATGGTGAGTAACTATATTACATGCCATCGATTTGGGGGAATCAGCAGGAAAGATGTGCCATTACCTCGATGGCCCTAAATTCATTAATGGCAGATTTTAGACGGGCTAAATTCAAGAAGCAGGCGGCTCATTAGCTAGTTGTGATCTTGACTTCAAGGGAGTATGTACTACAGTACAGTCCCCAATTATGCGAGAATTTGGTCGATCCACGATCTTGCAGAATTGGAAAGTTGCAGATTTCGATACATATACCATATGGGAATAATTCCATTAGGGCCAAGGCAAACGGCAACTTACCCAGTCAAACTTTTTTATACTACCCATTTTCTATACTTTCTATGTACTATACTGTAATTTTTTCTAATATGAAATTGTTCTTATGGATAAATAAAACATTAAAAAGGTTTTAATAGCTTGAAAAGGTTTAAAATTTCTCACAGGATAGTGAAAACTCCCACACGTAAACACTGCCACCATTGGGTGCAAGTGTACTGTATGATACAGTCATTTCCTTTAAAAAAAAAAAACTTTAAAAACCTTTTGGATGGAATTATTCTACCTATCCTCTGCCCAAAAACCTTCAAACTCTTCTTTCTCATCCTCAGTAAAGAGTTCTTCTGCTGAAGGAAGGTTTTGTGAACCATTTGAGATTGTGGGGACTGGCGGATCATGCATGTCTTCACTGCCGTTAGGCCTAACAAACTTGGTTATGAACGTACCTGTCTCAGTTTCTTCGTCCGGCATGTTCACTATGTAATCGTTTTAATATAAATTTATTCTATGATAAAAAAAGAACTTATGAAAATTCTAAATTTGATATGAAATTACAATTTCTTAAAAGGAAATGATAAAAATTCAAAATTCAACATGAAAAGACAGTTTCTTGAAAAGTTTAGATCGAACGATTTTCTCTCTCTCTCTCTCTCTCATCTCTCTCTCTCAACTCTCTCTCCTCTCTCTCTCTCTCTCTCTCTCTCTAACACAACTGCTTCTCTGTTAATCACTTTTACTAGTCATTTTCATCAAAACCTGTTTCAACAATAGAAAAAAATAAATGAAATGCCAAAAATTAGTCAAAACAAGGTAACCTAGAAAAAAAAATTCTTACTTCATGTTCAGCAATGACGGATTTCAAGTTGTGACTGCTGCCAAAATGGAAGTTGCTCCTTCCTTCATCTTTAACTTAAGGACAAGCTTTTTAGTTTCAAGAAAATAGGTCTTCCTTTTCGACTTCTAGGCAGATGCATACATGATGCCGATGATCAGAATACAATTCGCAGATCTGAATAATATGTATGGCGAGGATGATGATACTAATCATTCATACACACGACGCTATGACGTCACAAATGCATGAGGCGGAGCCTTACGTCTTAGCTAATGGCCGAGCAGAAGCCTTCAGAATACACTTCGCAGAGCTGAATAATACCTATGAGCGATGATGGATGATACTGATCATTCATTATACACTTCGAAGATCTGAATAATAACGTTATTGACGATGGTGATGATACTGATCATTCATATCACACTGGCGCTATGATGTCACAAATGCATGAGGCAGAGCCTTCTGTCCTTAGCTAATGGCTGAGCAGGAAATCCTTCTCTCCGCATTCCCCATTGGAGAATAATAGTTTGTTCCGATACGTAATAAACCTTTGCGGGTCCTTTAACAATAGGAATGTAA